>NW_012110763.1:363204-437408 GCF_000951045.1 Mandrillus leucophaeus | reverse complement strand
TCTCTGGGCGTCCGTCTGCCCTTCTGTAGAATGAACAAAGTCATGCTTGGCTTTGCATCTGACTCTGAGGACACAGTGACTTCATCTCTGCGTTCTCTCTGCCACAGCGCTCAGTACATGACTCCAAGTCAGAAGTGGGGCCTCAGATGGGACTCCTGAGACACCCCAAGAAGCCCCTAGCCCTGACACCCCTCATCATTCTTACAGCCCGTGTCCCCACAAGACCCTAGTCCCCGGCCCCAGGCACAGACGCCCCCCACCCCCCCAGGCATCTGCTGGCACCTCCTGGAGACCTCAGCCCAGCTCAGGGTCTTCATGGAGACTGGGGGTGGCCTGGACACTTATTGGACGGACTTTTGAGTGTGCCCCCACCCCCAGCACACGGTGAAGACCCACATGGGAGACCCTCCCATACAAGTGAAAACGGGACCACATTCCTATGATAGGGCCATCTCCCTATCTCTCAGCATCTCCCTGGGACCAGAGACCCAGCCCCGGAGCTTCCTCCTCAGCTCTGCCTCCTGCCTCCTGCCTCCTGGCCTCTCTCAGCTGCCATTTTCAGGCAGAAGGCGGTCGGGCTGCAGGAGCCTACAAAATGGAGGGTGGGAAGCTGGGCTTCCCTCTGCCTCCCTCTGTTGTCCCTGAGAGCGCCTCCCTGGCCCCAGTTGGAGTAGCAGCGGCGGCCACAGCTCTCTCCTAACACCCTAAGGAGCCTGGCATTTCTCCAAGCATGTCACTGCCAGCATCTAGAGAACCCCACACAGCCCTGAGCTCCCATTAGCCGTGCTTTACAGCCGGGAAACGAAGGCTGGGCATGGCCACTCAGCCCGAAGGAGGAGAGCTCAGGCTCCACATAGTTCCAGGGCAGCCCAGCTCTTGGTGGGTGAGGTGAAAAGTCCCTGGGGGAAGGGCGGACCTTTCCTGCAGGGGTCTTGAGGTGGGGAGGGGTCCCCGGCCCAAACCCTACCCAATTCCCGGGCTGGGAAAAAGCACTGAGTTTGGAGTCATGAGGTCAAAGCAAGTATCTGTCATCTATTAGTGGTGCGATCTAGGAAGAGTCAGTCTCTCTCTCTGAGCCTGCCGCTTACTCAGTAAAATGGAAGTATTAAACAGTAGCGCATACCTCCTAGGGCTGTGACGAGGGGAAGGCAGGTTTACATATTTGCAGAGTGCTACACGGGAGGACGTGATCCTCGTACTGCCTGCCTAACACTTGTAAATGTACATTTTGTGGCTCACCTTCCATGGGCCGGTCCCCGTGCTTGGCGCTCATAGAATCCTCATGGCACACCAGTCTGGGTCAGGAGGCAGAAAAAAGCGTGGACCTCAGCTCCTTTGGGAATTTCGGTCCTGCCCACCCAACGTGACCAACAGGACCAGCAGGGCTGGCTCGTCAGCACCTCGCCTCAGCCAGCCCCTCACAGGCTGTCCCACCTCCAGGTTTCTGCTCAAATGGATCTCTCTTTCTTTTAATTAAGTTAATTAATTATTTGAAACAGTCTCTGTTGCCCAGGCTAAAGTGCAGTGGTGCAATCTTGGTTCACTGTAACCTCTGCCTCCCAGGTTCAAGCAATTCTCTTCCCTCAGCCTTCCAATTAGCTGGGATTACAGGTGCCCCGCATCCCCCCAACCACACCTGGGTAAATTTTGTATTTCTTAACTAGAGACGGGGTTTCACCATGTTGGCCAGGCTGGTCTCGGACTCCTGACCTCAAATGATCCTCCCTCCTTGACCTCCCAAAGTGTTGGGATTCCAGGCTTGAGCCACTGCGCCCGGCCTTCAAATGGCTTTTTTCTGAAATACTTATTTTTTTTTTTGAGACAAGGTCTTACTCTGTTGTCCAGGCTGGAGTGCAGTGGTGAGATCATGGTTCACTGCAGCCTCAACCTCCTGGGCTCAAGTGATTCTCTGCCTCAGCCTCCCGAGTAGCTGGGACTACAGGCATGAATCTCACACCCGGCTAACTTTTTAATTTTTTGTAAACATGGGGGTCACACTATGTCGCCTAGGCTGGTCTGGAACTCTTGGACTCAAGTGATCCTCCCACTTTGGCCTCCCAACATGCTGGGATTACAGGTGTGAGCCACCAAAAAGAGTTGAAATCCTTTATTCCCCCTTAACTTCTTATTTTCAAACTATGGACTCACAAGACGTTGCCAAAATAGCAAAGAGAAATCCTGGGTACCCATCAGCCAGCTTCCCCCAGTAGTGATGTATCATAACATGGATTTCAATTCAACATTAGCCACCAGCCTGGGACAAAATACATAACTTTCCGAGCCTCAGTTTCCCCACCCATAAAAAAGGGGTGATTGTCCTCATGTTGTCAGGGTGGAACAGCATACGCATAGCTGGTGCTTGGAGAACATTAAGTCCCCGGTAATGGGTGGTGGTTGCAGCTGTCACTGGTTTGCACCTGTTGCCACACCTATCCCAGGTTGGTGCTGGTGTGTCTTACCACGACACTATAAACTGTTCAAGGGCAAACCTTCATGTCCCATGGCAGTGCCAGCACAGGGCCTGGTACTCAGCAGATACTGAGTGAATAAGAAAATATGGAGCCTGGGCCGGGCTCAGTGGCTCATGCCTGTAATCCAAGCACTTTGGAAGGCTAAGGCGGGTGGGTGGATCACCTGAGGTTAGGAGTTCGAGACCAGCCTGGCCAAAATAGTGAAACCCTGTTATCTACTAAAAATACAAAAAATTAGCTGGGCACGGTGGTGGGTGCCTGTGGTCCCCTTACTCGGGGGGCTGAGGTAGGAGAATCACTTGAACCTGGGAGGTGGAGGTTGCAGTGAGCCAAGATCGTGCCATTGCACTCCAGCTTGGGTAACAGAGTGAGAATCTGTCTCAAAAAGAAAAAAAAAGAAAAAACAAAACAAAACAAAATATGGAGGCTCCTGCCCAGCAAGCTCTCCCCTGGCTCATGGTGCCTGTTTAATTTTGCCTTCCTCCTGGCCCCGAGGTGCATGGCAACCCCCAGGCAAACCCCATGAGGGCATGCCATGATGAGGCAGGCAGCCACACTTGATCCCATCTGTTGCTAAGACTTCCAGGGGGCCCTAGGACCTCAGAGGTCCTTCAGGGCTGTTCCTAGACTCAGTGGTGAGGCTGCAAGGCTAGGAGTTGGCATCTAAGGAAGAAACCCTATACTAGAATAGAGCCCACAGGGCAGCTGGCTAGACACAAGCCAGGCAACTCCCACACAATGGAAAAAGCACCAGCCTGCTGGCTGGGAGACCCAAGCTCAAGTCCCGACAAGTCTCTTAGCCTCGCTAAACCTCAGTTTCCTCATCTATAAAATGAGGTCGCCATGTGGGTGATAGAGCTCATTGTGCAAACAGCACTATGTTAACCGCCAAGTCCTGTATTCACATAGGCAAGGGATTATCTTTGGTCTTGCTGTAGAGCATTTATAAGCTAACATTTCTGAGCCCTGCATTTTGTTCGGCTATTTTCAGATACATCATCTACGTTAACTTGTACACTTTGGTGAGCTGGAGATTTTTATCTCTAGCATGCAGGCAAAGAAACCACCCTGGGGCCATGCAGAGATGGAATTCAGAACCCACGTCTGCCTGGCTCCAGAGTCCATGATTCTATATGACAGGATGCCGGCTGGGGTTGATACTGTGCCCTTCCTAGGGTGAAGTGTCTAGTGGCTGGATCTCTGCTCCATATAGCCAGGTGCCCTGCTCCATAACCTGTAAAGCCTCAAGGAACGTACATAAAGTACAAGCGTGTTTAGGCTGGGTCCTTAGTGTGCATTTTACCCAGTTTACCAGGAAGGAAACTAGGGCCAGAGAAAGGAAGGAACTTGCCCAAGATTCCCCAGCAAGTTAGGACCAGAGCTAGTTCTCAAAGTCCACACCCACCTTACTCCTCCTCAAGGTTCCTTCTCCTCCCCAGGCTGCAGGGGCCCAGTTTCCCAGAGCTGAATCAAGGGACATGAGCTTGGGTGCCCCCCAACCTCAAGGCTCACTGGGAAAATCCAGGGACTTCCCAGGGTGCTGGGGAGCCCCTGAAATGGGGGTCTCCTGTCCCCCAGGCTGCTGAGCAGTCAGCGTCCCCAGGCTCTGTCTTGTCAGGGCATACAGTGCCCACCCTCTTTGTCCTTTCTCTGGATCAGTGTTTCCAAAGCACAGGGCACATACATGAAACTATGCAAAATGATTTAGGTGGTGATTGACTTGGCATTATCTACCACTATCCTGCATGGTGAGGAAGTTACGCATGTTCTTTATTTCCCTGTCAGCCTTTCTAATTACAGACTTGGAGGAGGAAATCTCCCATGGGGTTAGTCGCTAAAGTCTCTCTGACATCTACAACCCTGCCTTTTTGGGAAAGCAGCAAATGCATCTGGCTAGCATTTAATGACATGGTTTTATTTCCATTATGTTTATTTTCAAAATGATCATCATGATGGTGATTTACAATGAATGGCTTTCCATTTAAGGGAGTGATACAAAGATTCTTCTCAAAATAAATGTATTTACATTTTAAAACATCAGTTAAGAAAGAGTAGCCAGGCATGGTGTCTGGCGCCTGTAATCCCAGCTATTTGGGAGGCTGAGGTGGGAGGATCCCTTGAACCCAGGAGTTTGAAGCTGCAGTGAGCTATGGTCTTGACACTGCACTCCACCCTCAGCAACAGAGTGAGACCCCATCAAAAAGAAAGAAAGAAAGAGAAAGAAAAGAAAATAGAAGAGAAGGAAGAAAGGGAAAAGAAATGGGTGCAGTGGCTCACACCTGTAATCCAGCACTTTGGGAAGCTGAGACAGGCGGATCATGAGGTCAGGAGATCGAGACTATCCTGGCTAACATGGTGAAACCCTATCTCTATTAAAAATACAAAAAATTAGCTGGGTGTGGTGGCACGCACCTGTAGTCCCAGCTACTCAAGAGGCTGAAGCAGTAGAATCACTTGAACCTGGGAGGTGGAGGTTGCAGTTGTTGGAACCGAACTGTCGATTCCCTCCTGGGCAGGGGTCGCCGCGAAGGATCACCGACACGAGATTCACAGCAGAGAGTTATTTATTACTAGCGCGCTAGGGTCCCAAGCTCTAAGTTGGCCCTGGGACCCCGAGTGCTTGTTACAGGTTGTTTATATAGGCAAACACAAGTTCAAACACAGCTTAAGGCGCGAAATTCAAACAAAGTTTTAGGCGCAAAATGATTGGGTCTAGCTATAGCCTGAGCAAGGGGTCTTGTTTTAATTGGTTAGAGCAGGACCTTATGAGGTTTTTTCCTGGAGTTGTTGATTCCGGGAACTTCGAGGCAGGGTGGGACCCCTGGAATTGGCAGGGTGGGACCCCATGAAGTTGTTTCCCGGAATTGGCAGGGTGGGACCCTATCAGGGTGGGACCCTATCGAGGCAGGGTGGGACCCTATCTAGGGCCACCTGGTGCTAACTTTTTAGGTTTTATGAGGCCTAGTTTCACAGTGAGCTGAGAGCGCATCACTGTACTCCAGCCTGGTCAACAGAGCGAGACTCTATCTCAAAAAAAAAAAAAAAAAAAAAAGGAAGGAAATTACGTTAAGCAAATTGCCCGGTGGATGATGCGTTGGCCAACACAACACTGGGAAGGTGGACTGGAATAAAGTGCTCTGGGAAGAGCTACTCTGGATAACTTACCATGAGTCTGGAGAGGGGCCAGTGCTGAGGACAGGATGGAGGGCCTGGAGGCCATGGTGGCTGAGGCAGTAGATGCAGCCTGGGGATCCCAGCCCCACCAGGGTCTGCTCAGGGCAGGCCTGAGCACATGGCATGGATGTTAAAGCTCGTGGTGTCCCATGTGTGGTCCAGGCAAGTAGAGGGTGGCCACACACCTGGGAGGTTTATCCTTCAAGCTCCTGTCCCAAAGGACAGTTGGGGCCACCTGTTTATTCCTCTTTGCCCCAGAGAGAAGGCTGATTCCTTAACTCAGAATCTAACAGCTGGGGGCCAAATTTAATTCTTGAATGTTCTATAAATATAATAAATAAGGCCTTCATGTGGTCTGAATGAGGAGGGCCGTGGGCAGTGTTTCTCACTCATTCTAGATCCCTCTGTAAAGTCCGAGCTTCAGCACCCTAGAAGCTACCCCGTTCCATGGCCCCAATACAGTGAAGGCCACGCTAACTGTCCTCATCAGTCATTGACCTGTGGCCAGAGAGCTAAGCTGGGAGAAAGATGCAGAAGCCTGTCATACATTATTTATGTATCTATGAGATGAAGTGTTGCCAGGCAGGAAGAATGTGAAAAGAGGTCAGCATAGAAAAGTAAACATGTGTGTTTAATTCAGTCCAATCAAGCGATAAGGCCAGATGCAGGGCAGATGTAGGGGATTAGGTTTGTATAACTTGGATTCAGAGGTCATAGGTCAAGAAGCCAGCCCAGTTGGAGGGCACAGACTATCAAAAAGGGCAGAAGCGCATCCATCAGCAACACAGGGGAACCGTATCTTATGTTTTGGCAAAACAACAAAAACGCCGACCTCAGCTCAGTCCACTGAGATGGAAAACTTCAACCTGCTTGGCGTACCCCAAGTTACCTGCAATGGCGACATTGTTTTCTCCTTAGTCAGTGGCTTTTAAACCCAGGAAGATTAGAATTTAGAAAATAGAGATGATTAAATAAACAAACACTCATAGTATGTATCCATTGGTGTTAAATGTAAGTTGAGTCAAGTTCCGTGAGTTGTATAAAATCCTATATTTGTGATATTTAAAAACATTTGGCCACTGAGTTCCTCAGGAATGTGAGCAGGTAATTGACTTCGGTTCAATTTTGAAGCAGAAAATTTAAAAGAATTCGACAATGTCTGTAAACATTAGAATATTTAAGAGAAGTTGATATTCGCTTTAATAACTCAGAAATAGAAAGTCAAACACCACGTTCCCACTTATAAGTAGGAGCCAAACAACGTGTACTCACGGACGTACAGAATGGAGTGACAGACATCAGAGTCTCCAAAAGGTGGGAGGGTGGGAGGGGAGTGAGGAATTAAAATTACTTATTGGGTACAATGTACCATATTCCAGTGCTGGGTACACTCCAATCCCAGACTTCACCACTACGTAATATAGCCATGTAACAAAACTGCACTTCTACCCCCATAGCTATACAAATTTAAAAAATAACTTAATATTCACTTCGCTTATGCTAGCTTTTTAGTTCTGAAAGCGTTTTCTAAAATTCTTGGGAACATTTTGTTTCTTGCTCTATAAAATATGGAATTCATTATATTTGTAAATGTGGTTTAGAATATCAAAGGCAGTGCTATCCAATATAAATATAATGCAAGTAACGTATGTAATGTTAAATATTCCAGGACAACCCTCCCCCTGCTTTTTTTATTGAGACAGGGTCTCCTTCATCGACCAGACTGGAGTGCAGTGGCACAGTAATGGCTCATTGTAGCCTCAAACTCCCGGGCTCAAACCATCCTCCCACCTCAGCCTCCTAAGTAGCTGGGACTACAGGCTTGCACCACCACTCCCAGGCTAATTTTTGTGTTTTTTGGAAATACAGGGTTTTGTCATGTTTCCCCAGCTGGTCTTGAGCTCCTGGGTTCAAGTGATCTTCCTGCCTTGGCCTCCCAAAGTGCTGGGATTATAGGCGTGAATTACCACAACAGACCAGGAACCTCATTTTTAAAAAGTAAAAAAAAATATGTAAACTTAATTGTGATAATAAAATTCATTTAGCCCATCATATCAAAAATATTATCATTTCGACATATAAATCACATAAAATTTGTTGAAATATTTTACATTCTTTCTTGAAACTCATCTTCAAAACCTGTTGTATATTTTACACTTCGCACATCTCAATTTGGACTCTCACATTTTAAATGCATGATTGTAGTGGCTACCCTATGGAACAGCACAGAACTAAGGGAGTTTGATTAGCTACGTTTGTGAGGGTATTTATTATTTAAGGATGTTAGGTCTGTTCAACTTCATTTGCTCAAATATTAAAGGCCCATTGTAAATCATCGATCAAAATAACAGGGCTTATAAAATAAAATATGATTAGTATGTTGAACTCACAAGTTAAGAAAAAAGTTCTTAAAAAATTGTTAATTAAAGAATTACTATTTTTTTTAAAAGTAGCCACAAACAGCCCTCGAGGACCTCGCCAGCCAGAGCGCAGATGGAGTTAGAGTCACGGAACTCAGCACTGCCCTGGCGGGAAAGGCCTGGGTCTTTGTTACTGCGTCATAGTGTCAGATCTGGCCAAAAGCTTTCTTGTAGATTGTCTGAACAAAGCACCCCCCTTCCACTGATGAGAAAACACGGCTGGCGAAGAAAAGCAGCACAGTCACATGGTGAATTAGAGGCAGGACCAGGGCAGAACCTGGGGTCTCATGATGCCACCCCAACCTCCCCTGTCAAG
This sequence comes from Mandrillus leucophaeus, assembly GCF_000951045.1. Classification (NCBI taxonomy): domain Eukaryota; kingdom Metazoa; phylum Chordata; class Mammalia; order Primates; family Cercopithecidae; genus Mandrillus; species Mandrillus leucophaeus. Next base: position 429,027 of record NW_012110763.1, on the reverse strand, counting down.
GGCTTCTAATTCATTCTCTCTGTTCCTTCATCCTGAGTTGTCTGATAAGGAAACTGCAAACTGGAGGCTTGCATCTCTAAGCAACAGAAACCAACAACACAAACCAAGTCCAGGCCCAGAACCCGGGCCGCCTGGGCAGGGGCCCAGAAGATAGGGCCTCCTGCTAGGGTTAGAAAGGGAAGAAGGAGGCTGGGCACGGTGGCTCACGCCTGTAATCCCAGCACTTTGGGAGGCTGAGGTGGGCGGCTCACGAGGTCGGGAGATTGAGACCATCCTGGCCAGCATGGTAAAGTCCTCTGCTAAAAATACAAAAATTAGCTGGGCATGGTGGCGTGTGCCTGCCATCCCAGCTACTCCGGATGCTGAGGCAGGAGAATCACTTGAACTCGGGAGGCGGAGGTTGCAGTAAGCCGAGATCGGGTCACTGCACTCCAGCCTGGCAACAGAGCAAGACTCTGTCAAAAAAAAAGAAAAGAAAAGAAAAAGAAGAAGAAGAAGGAGAGGGGAGGTCTGCCCGAGCACAGCAAGTCCTCAGCCAGGTCTGCCAGTGCAAAGGAGGGCAGGGTTCCACCTGCCTGTGGTCCCAGGGCAGAGCCAGGGAGCCCCACCCCAAAATAGTTCTTGGGGTAAAGGCCTGGAACTTCCATACGCACTTCATTCTCCCAGCTCCCTTTCCTCCCTCTTTGCCATCATTTTTCTTTCTCCTTCTTTTTCTCCTTGGAGGTCCTAGTCTCCTTTCCCCAATATGTTAGGCCGAACACAAACTCCCACAAGCAGATGTGGGTCAACCTTGCCCTCTGAGGTTGGGTTCTGCTAGGGTTTGGGCCTGCTGAGCCAGACACAGAGGAAGAAAAGCTGAGGCAGGCCTGGGGTGCAGCAGCTCAGTGTCCCTTGCATCAGCCCTGGAGAGAGACAAGGGGGTTGCTTGAAGGTGCCGTCTTCCTCCTGCCTGGAGAGGCCATATTTTTCAGCAGTAGGACATACACCTCTAGCAACCCTCAGGAGAGTTTACAGAAGCCGCGTTTAATGCTCTGAAATCACAGAGTGAGGAAATTATTCCCTGCCCACGGAGTTTTCAGTCCTTCTGCAAAGTCAAGAAGAAAATAGCTACTAGAGCCAGGAGGCCATCTCCTCTCCCCTCCCTCGTCACCCCTTTCACAGAGAGGACGAGCTCTGGGTCTTCACGATCTTTTCACTTTTTGCTAAAGCGTAATAGAAATTGGGTTTTGCCACCATTTGTTTTTATGTTTCTCTTTACCTTTCACCTATGGCAAGTGATACTGATTTTCCACTTATAACAGTGATGTAAAGTTTCCTTTCAAAACTGAGCTTGCATTGATAACAACAAGTGAGTCAAGTAAATATCAACACAGTTTCAAAAACATAAAGTGGATGACAGTACTGGGAAGGAGCAGGTCGGGCGAGAGCTGCCAGGGCGGGACACACTGAACGAAGGAGCTTGGAGGCTCCAGGACTACTTTGCTTGACCTCCCTGAGCTCTGCCCAGGTCTCTGGGTTCCCGCCTCTCCTGTGGGCACCATTCAAAGCCAGTTCTCCTGGCTGGCTGCTGGGCCAGCTGCCACGGCTCGGACGCCAAGGGCACCAATGCCTAGCTCAGCCCCTGGCCCTCATTCCCACTGGGAAGCTGAGAAGGAGCTGGTCTGAAGCCCTGGGTCAGGGAAGATCTTTTGGACCCGACTTTACTCCGGAGCCTGTGGCTGGGCTTCATGGGGAAGAGGAAAGGGGGCCGCTTTCGGACAGTCTGTTTCAGCTCAGGGGCAGAAGGCAGCCGAAATTCCAGAGCTGCTGCTCTGGAAAGTCCTGGTAGAGTTAGCAGGGCAAAGCTACACGCACAGAGCTGAAGGCACACAAACTCCAGCTCCCAGAGCCGAATGGCTTTGCCTGAACCAGTATGAGGCCACGGGCTTGGAACACAGGAGATCGAGGCAAGGGAGAGGAGATCAAGGCAGAGAGGAGGGCACCCCCTGCCCAGAGTCTCCCGACATATACCCAGTCCTCCAAGCCAGCTCGATGCCCCCTCCTGACTGGGTCTTCCTGGGTCTCCCCCATCACAAAATGAAAGCACCTGGCTCCCCGGCTGCAGGGTGGACCCAGATTCCCCTGGCCCAGAATTCTGTTTCCACACCGGTCTCCCAAACCCCAAAATGTGAGAGCTCAATGGGGTCAGGACCTCTTACATCTCCAGGCCCCTGCCCAGCTCCGGCCAGCTTGGACCCTGCGTTCAACAGGGGCCAGCAAGTATCTGGGGAGCACAGTCTAGTGCCCCAAACCTTCTGGTCATCTGATTCCCTGGCCCGGGTGGCCAGGTGCCTTGTCACTTGGGGACAGCTTGAGATGTGGGGGTGGCCTTCATGCTCACTTATGCCCTAGACGACCCCAACTGGTTGTGCCGAAGCCATGAGCGCCTGGCTGTCCGGAGCTCTCCCTGGCTTCCCTGAGTCCTGTTTCAGGGGGTGCTGTCCCGTGATTGGCCTAAGCCTGCCGACCCCAAGCCTCAGCTTCAGCATGGAAAGTACCACCGTCAATGGTCCTGCCTCTCTGGAAGGTGAATGGTTCCTTCTTAAGAGTTGGCAAGACATAGGAAATGGGGGAGTTCCTGAGCTTAAGGGTGGGAGGGGCACCTCCCTCCTCACACCCTGGGGACCCGTTGGTAAGGCACAAAGCGAGCTTCCCACATTCTGTCACTTCAGGAGGCTTCTCAGGATGGGCGCCTTGCCCAGGCACAGCCCCATCCCCTTGAGGGGCTCCTGTGTCCTATCCTAGCCCCAGATGCTGGAGCTCCCTGGTACCTGAGTATAGTCTTGGCTAAAAGATCCCAGAAAGGTGACCACAGGCAAACAACCAGAAAGGGGACTGAGAGGGCTGGATCTGGCTCCTCCAGCACTAGTGGCAGGAGATGAAGGAAGGGGGCCTACCTGAGAGGGCTGCTGTCAGCAATCCAGCGATCCCGAAGAAGAGCCACATGTCTGGAGCTGTCTCTGGCTGCTACACGTGGCTGCCTGTGGGAAGCACCATTTTGGGGCCGGGAGGTGGACACGGCCGTTGTGCGCCCCTGGCACAGGTCTGCTCTGCCCTTCGCTGTTCCTGTTCCTGTGTCTCTCTGCTCTCTCCCCTCCGACACGCATGCGATCAAACCCAACCTGTGAGTGTCTCACGCCTCCCTGTTCTGCTTGTGGTTTTGGTCTGCAGGAAGCTGGGCTGCTGTTACAGGGGCTGGTGGGGAGAGCCCCAGCTGCCGGTGCTGGGAGCCCACCCATCCAGGCTGCACCCCAAGAGTCACGGAGCCAGACACAAACATGCACACGCATCCATGCAGACACACTTCCCTGAGGGTCTTCTAAGAAGGCAAGTGGAGGGGCCATGCCTCATTTCTGGTGGCCCAGAAGAAAAAATTGATAATGTAGTAGCTGCTCAATCAGTACCTATTGGAAGAGGGAGGGAATGACCCTGTCATTCTGGGTCCTGTCATTGCCTGTCCGGGTCTGCGCGATTTGGCTCTCATGGATTAAATCCTGAGTTTTATCTTAACCTTAGAGGCAATGGTGGTTGGGAAGGAGGGTGTGGTCTTAATGCACTTTGGAGATAAGAGCCTAAGTCTCCCCTCAGAGAAACATAAATTGGGAAGGGCCTGAGAGATGACCATCCCACAAGTCCTTCTACAGGGAAGGGTGCCAAGGCCCTGTGGGAGCCGCCCCCTCAGATGGCACAGTGGGGCCAGCTCTCCCATCTCCAGGTACCAGACTGGGCATGCCTCTGTGGGAGTCAGGCATGGGAGCTGGGTCTACAAGGCTGAGCAGGCTTTTGAAAAGCAGCAATGGTGGGAGGCCTCTGGGCCAGAAGGAACAGCAGGAGTGAAGGGCTGGAGGAAGGAAGCCCAGGGCTGCTGAGAAACCCCAAGTTGCCCCATTGCAGTGCAGCAGACTGACGCTATAGGAAGAAGGCAGGGACCAAGTGTGTTTAATTCACCACGGTACTCCCTGTGGAGCATACAGTAGGAGGCGAATAAACGTTTCTTGAATGAAAAAAGGAATAGATAATTCGGTTGTCCAAGCAGGACCCTGGAAGTGGTCAAATCCAGAAGAGGTTTGGTTCCAAATCCTGGCCCTGCCCCAGTTGGTCCCATCCCAGGTCCACTTCTCCTGGCCCTCCACTTCCTGCATCCTTGCTTGTCTTCATTTCTCCAACATGTGGAATGGGGAGGGGTCCTCCTCCATTGGGTTCGGTCCTAAAGGTGGGTGTATGCATTTGATGCGGCAAGTATTGGAGCCACGGGGAGCCAGGTGCCCCCAGAGTTAGACTCCGCCCAGTCCTGCCCCAGTGCTGGCACCTGCTGCCACTGCCCTCTGGTGGAAGTCACTGACAGCACAGGTTTGCATGGGTGCCTCAAGCTCCCAGATGCAATTCCATTCATTTACAGAGACTTGGTGTGCAGAACTCTGGACAGGACTCTGTGGAAGCGAAAGAGAGGAAACCATATTCCTGCCCTCAAGGAGCATGGAGTTCACACACACGTGACCAAACCACAGGCCAGGGTAGGACACACATAATGTGAGGTCTCCTGGTCCTAAGAGAAACCCGTTTGAAATGGGGCCGGGAAGGATAGCTAGACTCCATTTCTGACAATATGGTAGACAGCAGATGCTGAAGAATTCCTGTAATACAAAACACCACAAAAATATTGTAAACCATCTTTTAAAACGTGTAGCTGAGGTGGTGAGAAATGAAGAAAATCATCAGAGATCAAAAACGACAATAAGTCTGGGCAACATGGTGAAACCCTCTCTCTGCAAAAGGTGCAAAACATTAGCCAGGTGTGGTGGCACACACCTGTGGTCTCAGCTACTTAGGATGCTGAGGTGGGAGGATCGCTTGAGCCCAGGAGGTCAAGGCTGCAATGAGCCAAGATTGTGCCGCTGCACTCCAGCTTGGGCAACAGAGTGAGACCCTGTATATGTTAATATATAAAGACAACAGGGCTGGTCACGGTGGCTCACGCCTGTAATCCCAGTACATTGGGAGGCCAAGGCAGGCGGATCACGAGGTCAGGAGATCGAGACCATCCTGGCTAACACAGTGAAATCCCCATCTCTACTAAAAATACCAAAAATTAGCCAGGCATGGTGGCAGGTTCCTGTAGTCCCAGCTACTTGGGAGGCTGAGGCAGGAGAATGGTGTGAACCCGGGAAGTGGAGCTTGCAGTGAGCTGAGATCGAGCCACTGCACTCCAGTCTGGGCTACAGAGCGAGACTCCGTCTCAAAAATAAATAAATTAATTAATTAAAATACATAAATAAATAAATACAACAAAAATCCAAAGAGATCACAGCCAGCAGAGAAGTATCTGTTGATCCAGTTGACCAAGAGCTTCAGTCTTATGAACATGGACAAAAGTTAAAGCTGAAAAACAAAATCGAGTGAACAACAAAATCCAAAATCTCTGCCTTAAACAAAGGTCACTGAAATACAACATCCACAGTGAAGAACTCGGAGAGAAAAATTCCTTAAAGCGAGCTGACACAGAGCTTGCCCAACTCAGCATGGACTCTGAGTGGGAGAAAAATGTCAACCCTGAATGCCCCTCACCACAAGTCTACCCACTGATAGACCTGGAGGTGAAACTCATGGTGCCTGTGTGGCAAAAACAATCACAGAAAAAATAAGCAGAAGATTACATAAGAATTTAAAGTGAGGTAAACAATAGCTCCTTAGACACTTGGCAGAAACATATGGTGAAAATCCTGTCTGGAGTAACTCATCCTATATTCATGACTCAAAGAAGTCCCACAGAGAAACTTCCATGGAACATGAGTTCACATATTTGTAAAACAGAAAAATCGTAAAACACAGGACACGAGGTGCTTTAGGTGACAGGGGCACCAACCAATAAACTAAAAATGCAGACCTTCAAACACATCTTAGATGTTGGAATTATGGTATATATAATGTAGAATCAGGATGTTTCATATGCTTCAAGAATTAGAAGTTGGTAATTGAAAGTATAGATATGGAACAAGAGACTATTAAAAGTGACCAGGAAGATTGAGGGAAAAAAAGCAAGCAGTTATGTGAGAACATAATTTTTGAAAATAGAAGCCCAGTATACAGATTAAACAGTAAATTAAGGCCCAGCACTTTGGGAGGCCGAGGCAGGCTGATGACTTGAGGCCAGGAGTTCAAGACAAGCCTGGCCAACACAGTGAAACCCCAACTCTACTAAAAATACAAAAATTAGGCAGGCGGGTGGCACATGCCTGTAATCCCAGCTACTCGGGAGGCTGTGGCACAAGAATTGCTTGAATCTAGAAGGCAGAGATTGCAGTGAGCCGAGAATGTGTGACTGCACTCCAGCCTGGGTGAGAGAGTGAGACTCTGTCTCAAATAAATAAATAAATAAATACATAAAAATAAACAGCAGATTAATATGGCTGAAGAGACAACTACTGGGGTGAACAATAGATTTGAAGAATTTACCCAGGATGAAGCACAGGAGGACAAAGTGACAGAAAATATGAAAGGGCTAAGAGATATAGACAAGGAACAAGGATTTAAATATCTAATTAGAGATCTAGAAGAAAATGGAAAATTTCTAGAATTGATGAAAGACACAATCCTCAGATTCTGGAAGCTCCCCCAACCCAAGCACGATAAATAAAAAGAAATCTACACCAAACACTTTTGGTAGCAAAACTGCTGATCACTAGACAGAAGATGGATGAACTATGAAGTAGATGGGCAGCTAATATCTCAATACCAACAATTAAAGCCAGAAGGCAATGGAACAACATCTCAAAGTACTAATAAAAAATAAGTGTCAACTCTGACTATCTTTCAAGTATAAGGTTTAAAAGACACATTTTCAGATGAAAACTGGAGACATTTATAGCTAACAGACTCTCACCTAAGGGAATTCTAAAGGACGTTCTTCAAAAACAAGAAAAATAATCTCAGAAGAAAAGGTCTTGGATTCAAGTAAGAATGGTGAGCAAAGAAATATGTAAACACAGAAGTGGATTAAATAAGCACTGATTGCATAAAATAATTACAAAAATGTCCAATTTATGGAGTTAGAGAAAAAATGAAATAGGCTGAACTCGGTGGCTCATGCCTGTAATCCCAGCACTTTGGGAGGCTGAGATGGTTGGATCACTTGAGCTCATGAGTTTGAGAACAGCTTGGCCAACATGGCTAAACCCCATCTCTACTAAAAATATAAAAATTAGCCAAGCGTGGTGGCTCACACCTGTAGTCCCAGCTACTCAGGAGGCTGAGGCAGGAGAATCGCTTGAATCTGGGAGGTGGAGGTTGCAGTGAGCTGAGACCGCACCACTGCACTCCAGCCTGGCTGACAAAGCAAGACTCTGTCAAAAAGAAAAAAAGGAAAAGAAAAGAAAAGAAAAGGAAAGAAGAGAAGAGAAGAGAAGAGAAGGAAGGAAGGAAGGAAAAAAAGAGATAAAACTAAAGAACCATAAAACAATAACAAATTGGTGAGGAGTGATCACAGTGGGAAAGGTCTATTATTTGGTGGGAGGGCAAAATATTGACTAGCGTTTGAGATTTTTCAATTAAACATGCATGTTAAACTAGCTGAACAATAAAATGGAAACTGTTGGGGAGAGAAGCCTGCTATAAAGCCAAAGAGGGCAGGAAAGGAAAAGAAAGAAACGAAAGGGAGAATAGGATAAACTGAAGGGTTAGTAGGTTTCAGCAGGTAGCTCAGATGTAGGGTGGAAGGAAGGGTGCTCCTGGCAGGGCACAGGGTAAGTAGAGGCAAGACAGCATAATGTGGGTGTTGCTGGGGCTGGATTGACGTGATACACCCCAAGCAGCCCGTGTTTCACAGACTTGAAGCTTCAAAAATGAAGCTGAAAAGTGCACCCAGCTGGGTGTGCAAATCAATGAGCTCATTTTTATTTACAACTCTTGGAGCAGGACCTTGTGAACTCAATTTGCAAGGGACACCCAGTGGCTCTGCATCCTGTGGAGAGCTCAGGAGTTTTTCATCCAGACTGTATCTCTCTCCTGACCTTGGCCCAGCAAATTGGAATAAGCAACATTATTGAGGGAAGCCCGACTCTCCCACCAGAAGGAAGAGAGGAACTAGAACTGAAAGGCCGCCACCCCCACCATATGGCACAGGGGAAAGTTTAACGCTGACGGGTACTTAGTGAGCACTTCCTATTGTGCCAGACACTTTACATGGAATCTTAACCCTCAATTCTCACTACAACTCAGCCAAGTACATTGTGTCCTTAGCATAGCCTTGCAGATAATGACACTGAAGTTACGGAGGTAGTTTGCTCAAGATCCCACAACTAAGAAGTAGTAGGGCTAGGCTCTGAACTCAGGTCTGTTTGGATGAAGACCCTGGGCTCTTAACCACAGGGGTGGATTGTGGTACAAACATAAAGGCTTTGGCTGAAACATGGTACCACGGGCAGGAAAGGCTCTGGTTCTATCAGACTCTAAATTTTGGACCGGCCCTGCTCCTGGGCCAAGCCAAACCCACTCCTTAGTCTCTTGAATCCTGAAATTTCTCAGTCCTGACCACAGTTTCCAAACCAGCTTCAGCCAAACCTTGTGTTTCCTGAGGCCCAGGATTTTCTAGCATGTTCCAAATATTTAGCATCTAAATGTACATACATTAACTCTAATCACTTAGTCACTCATTCAACACAACTTTATCATGTGTTCTAGGTGCTGGAGACACTATGCGGACCAACACAGGCAAATATCCCTGTTTTTACAGAGCTTACATTTTAGTGGGAGAGAAACATAATAAACAATAGACACAATAAATACATTATATGGATAAAAAGAAACAGCCATTTAAGAGAGGCTAGGAGTGCTGAACAGAGGTTACTATTGTAAATGAGTATAGCTTAGCTTAGCCTCTTCCCCCTCAAATGGAGCCTAGAACAAGGGCTTTTTGGCGACAGGTTATTTGTGAATGTGATCTGAGGGAACAGGTTGAGGAATAAAGAGAAGAGAAATAGGAAAAGAAGGAAAGTCAATAAAAGGATGTCTCATTGAGTTGACCACACTATGGACAACTAGTAGTCCATCTCAGACTTCTGAAATGGTTCTTGTAACTGTCTGCCCATACGTGGTCTCCATTCCCACCACCCATTGCACCAGCACTGATGTGGCAAATGGAGAGAAACTGGCTAATGTCCTCTTGAGAGTCATAGGCCTCCCTGTGGTAGAGCTTCTCTACTGGGCGTTAACATACATCGTGTCCATCCACATGCCTCTACCCCAGATATCCTTGCCTCGGATTTTCCAGTCTTGTTCCTTCCAGGCCTCTGCCCAGGAGCCCATGGATATCCATATTTCTACTCGTTTCCATGTACAGTGAATGAACAAAGTTACTATCCCATCTCTGCCCACTGCCAGTATTTCCCTTTACCATTGTCCTTCAGAGCCACCTCTGAGTGAGACTATAGCTTCTGTCCATTTCTGGTTAGTAACAACCTCTTGTGCCACCCCATTTGTGAACCAGGTCTGAAGTTTTCCAATTCTATCAGAAGGAGCTTTCTCAAGGCCATAGATGTGAGTTAAAAGAGAAATATGGGGCCGGGCGTGGGGGGTCACACCTGTCATCCCAGCACTTTGGGAGGCTGAGGCGGGTGGACTGCCTGAGCTCAGGGGTTCGAGACAAGCCTGACCAACATAACCATCTCTACTAAAAACACAAAAAAATTAGCCAGGTGTGGTAGTGCACACCTATAATTCCAGCTACATTGAACCTGGGAGGCGGAGGTTGCAGTGAGCTGAGATAGTGCCACTGCACTCCAGCCTGGGTGACAGTGAGACTGTCTCAAAAAAAAATCTAATGTACTCCATAAACATATATATATATATACATACACATGCCTACTATGTACCCACAAAAATTAAAAATAAAAAATGTTTAAACAATAAACTAAGATATTTAAAATATTTATTTAATACAATTTAATACATTTTAAAATATAAACAACAAACTCATTACATGTCAATATAAATAACACTTTCTGTGAAAAATTACTATATATCTCAAGCCCCACAAAAGTATTGGGGGCCAGGCATGGTGACTCACTCTTGTAATCCCAGCACTTTGGAAGGTCGAGGGGAACAGATCACCTGATGTCAGGAGTTCAAGACCAGCCTGACCAACATAGTGAAACCCCGTCCCTACTAAAAATACAAAAATTAGCCAGGTGTGGTGGTGGGTGCCTATAATCCCACCTACTTGGGAGGCTGAGGCAGGAGAAAGGCTTGAACCCAGGCTGTGGAGGTTGCAGTGAGCCAAGATGGAGCCAGATGTCAACCATTCTAGCCTGCATGACAGAACGAGACTCCGTCTCAAAAAAAAAAATTATTGGGATATGATTATTTTATATTTTTGAAAATGTCTTGAACATCCAGCTTTGTGGAACCCACCTGGATTTTCATATCTGCTTCTTCATTTAATTTGTGGAGATACGTTATTTAGGTTGAAGTGTATGGGAAAAAATCTGATATCACAATATGGAGTAGATAAAAGGAGGAGCATTTTAATAAGCTTTTAAAAATAATTCTAGATATTCTTCTCTGATACTACAAGAAAAGTTCACAAGTGATAGTTTCTAAAGGTTAGCTCCAATATGAAATCTGAAATCATATCAATGACCTTTCATATATTTTTAAAGTCTATTGCTCTATCTTGTTCTTTGAATGGATTTCTTATCCATGTATGATTTTGTAATAACATGCCTCAGTCATTGTAGAATATACTGTTCTACAGTCCATTTTTAAAGTGCATAGTTCTATCTTGTACTTTGAATGGATCTCTTATCCAGGCATGATTTTGTAATAACATGTTGAAATATTCCCTTACACAGTATCGAAAATCACATTCATCGATATCATCTCTGGTCCCATCAGAAAACTTTGAGTATTGGGAAGATGTCAAGATCATGACATGGGTTTTCTAACATTTGAATTTTTACTTAAAAGCTCTGATTTCATCACTGGCAACAAATACTGTCATTGTCTTTCAAGTGACAGGCTCACTGTGTTCATTTTCAAACAATTGTCAGTCAAACTTTTAAGTCTGAATAACCATAGTTTCAAGTAAAAATGGTGTTCCGGGGGGAAATATTCTAGTTCAACTGGCAAATCCAAAAATAGCACAAGTGCTTTTTTTTTCCCAGAGCAACCTTCATACTGTAGTATTCAGCAGGCGTGATTTTTGCTTACTTCTCATTTGTCACATAGAATAAAGATTGTGCTTTAATAATATTAATAATTTTAACTGCTTCATTGAGGACATTCTTAAGTAAAAGAACGCATCCTCTGGATGCATGAGGATGAAAAAATCCAACACCTACTACTGCAGCTTGATGCCACTGCTTTTTTTTTTTTTTTGGCAAAGTGTCACTCTGTAGCCCAGTCTGGAGTGCAGTGGCGTGATCTTGGCTCACTGAAACCTCCACCTCCCAGGTTTTAATGATTCTCCTGCCTCAGCCTTCTGAGAAGCTGGGACTGCAGGCACGTGCCACCATGCCTGGCTAATTTTTGTATTTTTAGGGTTTAGCCATGTTGGCCAGACTGATCTCGAACTCCTGGCTTCAAGTGATCCGCCTGCGACAGCCTCCCAAAGTGTTGGGATTACAGGCGTGAGCCACCGCGCCCAGCCTGGCACCACGGCTTTGATTCATGTGAAGGCACAAGTGGTTTTACTCATCATTGCTTTTGCTCCAGGCAAATGATGTCGGTGAAAAAGGCAAATTGTATCTTTAAGTTTATATGCAAATAATTTTGAACTCATGGACCACTGAAAGGGTTTCAGGGATCCTTAGGGGTTCACGAACCTCATTTTGAGAAGGGCAAGAAGAACTATGGTGCTCAGAGCTGAAATTTAGCATCTTGAACATCCGACCTAGTTCTTCTCCTAAGCATTACCTGAGACACGTATGCTCTCTTCAAGGGGCAGCCCAGCTGTCGGTTCCCCCTTGTGTATAGGATTCCAAGGTGCCTGATCAGTTTCCATTGAAGTGTGGTGTCCACTGAACCCAACAGTCTGGGAAGGAACTAATCAGCCTGGGGTCTAGCAGAGTGAGGTCCCTGATACCAAATTTAACCTTTATATAACAATCAAAGCCTCCGAACTACATTAGAGGAACTCTGGAAAATTCGGAAAAGAAAAAAAGTCACCTATAGTCACACTACCTTGACAACCACTATCATGCTGTAGCCTAGGGTGGCCTAAAGGTTGACTCTTCCTGAACTTACTGTTGTTGAAAAAATCCCAAGGCTATTTTTTTGTCTTGATGCTGCTAAGCCACATCGTTCTGGCCCTTTCCAGTTGGGTCTTAGGTTCCCAAGAGGGGGACCTGATAATTCAGATCTGTCCACTTCATTCATATAGAGCTCCCCTGTCAGTGGTCCAGAATCCATTGTCCAAGTGGACTAACGCTTCTAGCTTCATGTGATCTGCACATAGAATACATCCATGTCAATGGCTCTTTCCTAAATTCCCTGTTGCGGCTTAGAAAACGGTACCCCAAATAAAGTCCTCCACAGTAGCCTCAGAAGCAACTGCTTTTCTCTAACCTTCTGCCCTCCTGTCTCTCAGTCCCATTCTCCCCTAAGATTCGCCATAGAAACTGGAATCCCTCTTCCCCAAGGCAGATCATAGAAACAGAACCCTTTTCCCCCAAAGTCATCCATGAAGCCTAATTATATTACTGTACTCTAAGTTTCCCTCCACCTTTCTGTATAAAACCTGGCCATCAAGAAATTATCTTGGTTTGGCTTTGTTTGACTGTATGTAGGTCGTAAGACTCCCATTCCAGAGACAGCCCCGTCCTACACCCAGAAGGAAGGAATGCAGCACAGAGAGGCCAAGAAGAATCTAGAACCCGGAATACCAAGAAGAATCTAGAACCCAGAATACCTAGAAGAATCTAGCCAGACAGGCCTTGTTTGATTGTATGTAGGTCGTAAGACTCCCATTGCAGAGAGAACCCCGTCGTACACCCAAAGGAAGGAATGCAGCACAGAGAGGCCAAGAAGAATCTAGACAGACAGGCCTTGCTGGGTTTCCCCACTCAGTCCGTTAGCATTGGATCATACCCTTAGGGAGCCTGGATAGCTCAGTCAGTAGAGCATTAGATCTTACCCTTTTTGTTCAATTCTGTACCTACACGGCTGTCCATACTTTGTGGAACCTAAGCATCAAAGTGGACAAGTTTCCTCGTCTCTTTGGGTCTTCACTCTGTAGGCTTCCGTGTATACACATTAAATACATCTGTATGCCTTTTCTCCTATTTATCTGCCTCTTCTCCGAGATTTTTCAGTGAACCTTCAGAGGGCAAAAGGGAAGTTTCCCCTTGGTGCCCCCACACCCTGTGGGAATCTTGGATGACAGCTCTTGATGGTGAAACCACCCGCATTGATGATGCATCCTTTCTATATTCGTTTTCTAGGCTGCTCTAACAAATTACGACAAACACGGTGGTTTAAAACATCAGAAATGTCTTCCCTCACAGTTCTGGAGGCTGGAAGTCTGAAATGAAGGTGCTAACAGGGCTGCCTTCCCTCAAGAGTTGCTAGGGGAGAATCTGTTCCTGGCTTCTTTTACCTCCTGGTGGCACTGGGAGTTCCTTGGCATCTCTTGGCTTGTGGCCTCTCTTCTGTGAGGGTCTGTCCAATCTCACTCTGCCTTTCTCTTGTTCTGGCACTTGATATTTTAATTTTTTCCCAAACCTCTTGTGTCACTTCCTAGGGCATTTCTGATAGCTGTTAGGGTCCATCCCAATAATCAAGAATAAGCTCCCGTCTTCTAGATCTTCAAGCAAATATTTCACCCTACGAAGTAATATTCACAGGTTTCAGGGATTAGGATGTGGACATACACTTTTGTGGGAGAGGCACCATTCAGCAGACATTTATTTGCAGCAGCAGCTTTCAGACAGGAATAACTTTGCCCCTAGGGGATGTTTGGTAATGTCTAAGACATTTTTCGGTTGTCACAACTATGGGGGATGGAATGCAGCAAGCATCTGTGAATAGAGGCCAGGAACACTGTTGAACACCCTGCGGTTCACAGGACAGCTCCCCACAGCAAAGAAGTATCTAGTCCAGAGTGCCAATGGTGTCGATGTTGAGAAATCCTGACTTACAGTAAATTAGCATTATAGTGTATTCTATCTGAAAAGCAACTGCTGTCATCCCTGTCTCTAACTCTTTTTCATGATCACCTTTATTACATGTGACATTAAATCTATTCTATCCTATACTTATTTGCTTGTTTTCTCTTTCCCATAGCCACAAGGGCAGAGATTTTTGTCTGTTTCATTCACTTGTGTCCTCAGCACCTTGAACAGCACTCAGCACATCGTGAGCATTCTCAATTTATTTATTAATTAATAATGGTGCAGTTATTTCCTCTTTCTCTCTCTCTCTGCCTCCAGGGTCTTGCTTTGTCACCCAGGCTGAAATGCAATGGCACAATCATGGCTCAGTGCAGCCTTGACCACCCGGGCTCAAGCGATCCCCCCATCTCAGCCTCCTGCCCGGCTAATTTTTAAATTTTTTGTAGAGATGGATTTTTTATTTTATCTTATTTTTTGAGATGGAGTCTTGTTCTGTCGCCCAGGCTGGAGTGCAGCGGCGCGTCTCAGCTCGCTGCAACCTCCGCCTCCTGAGTTCAAGCGATTCTCCTGTCTCAGCCTCCTGAATAGCTGGGATTACAGGCACACGCCACCACTCCCAGCTAATTTTTGTATTTAGTGGAGATGGGGTTTCACCATATTGGTCAGACTGATCTCGAACTCTTGATCTCAGGTGATCCTCCCTGGCCTCCCAAAGTGCTGGGATTGCAGGCATGAGCCACCATGCCAGGCCTGAGATGGAGTTTTGCCACATTGCCCAGGCTGATCTCAATCTCCTGGGCTCAAGCGATCCTCCCACCCTGGTCTCCCAAAGCTCTGGGATTATAGGCATGAGCCACCACGCCTGGCAGGTACAGACATTTCTTGAGCCTTTACTCTATGCCAGCCACCATGCTGGGTTATCTCTTTTTGATACTCAACAAAACCCCTCTAAGTTAAGTATAATTTTTCTCCTCCATTTCTCAGATAAAGAAACTGAAGAAGTTAAGTAATTGCTGAAGATCACACAGCTCTTAAGAGGTCAAGCCAGGGTCCTTCCTCTGGTGACCTAACTCCAGAGTATTCCCTTGGAGACCATGTGACCTCTATGTACCAGGCATGGTGCCAGGAAACAGAGAGGAAGAAAACAAGAGCCCTGTCCTCAAAAAGTCACTAGTCCAATGGGAGAAACAGGGAAGTAAGCAGGCCCGTGTGACATGAGTCGCCACAAGGGATGATGAGGGAGAACTGAGACAGTCTGGATGTTTGTCCCTCCTAATCTCATGCTGAAATGTAATCCCCAGTTTTGGAGGCGGGTCTGACAGGAGGTGACTGGACCATTGTGGCAGATCTTTATGAATGGCTTATCAACATCCCCATCCCTTATGGTAACAGGGAGTTCTTGCCCTGTTAGTTTGTGGGAGATCTGGTTGTTTGAAAGACTCTGGGCTCCCCCCCCTTATCTCTCTTGCTCTCTTTCTTGCCATGTGACATGCTGGCTCCCCTCCTTTGCCTTTCATCATGATTACAAGTTTCCTGAGGCCTCACCAAAAGCAGATGCTGGCACTATACTTCTTGTGCAGCCTGCAGAACCATGAGCCAGTTAAATCTCTTTTTCTTTTTCTTCCTCTTCTTCTTCTTTTTTTTAAACAGAGTCTTGCTCTGTCTCCCAGGCTGGAGCACAGTAGCACAATCTTGGCTCACTCTTACCTCCACCTCCCAGGTTCAAGCAATTCTCCTGCCTCAGCCTCCTGAGTAGGTGGGATTACAGGTGCCCGCCACCACACCCGGCTAGTTTTTGTATTTTTAGTAGAGATGGAGTTTCACTATGTTGGCCAGGCTGGCTGTGAACTCCTGATCTTGTGATCTACCCGCTTCGGCTTCCCAAAATGCTGAGATCACAGGCATGAGCCACCACGCCCAGCACCTCTTTTCTTTGTAATTACTCAGCCTCAGGTATTTCTTTATAGCCATGCAAGAACAGACTAACACAGGATCCCAGCCTTGAGAAATCAGGGGAGACTACTCAGAAGAGGTGACATCTGGGTTAAGTCCTGAGGGATCAGTATGCATGAGTCATGGAAAGTTCTAGGCTGGAGGAGCAACTTGTGCCAAGTTCCAGATGAAAGGCAGCTGGAAGCTGACTGTGGCTGAAGGCAGGGTGGGAGCAGGAGACATGGAGAGAGAGCGGTCAGAGATGACATTGGGAGTTGGTCTGGAAGGGGTTAATCCTGAAGGGCCTGCAAAGTTGGACAAAGATGTTGAGACTTTGTCCCGGAAAATCCAGAACCAGGAGGGTGCCGTTGCAGGGTTTCAAGCATGCTGGCTTCAGTGCTGAACGTGAATCGAAAGGTCTTACTGCAGTGGTCCAGGAAGGGAATTCTGGTTGCCCAAACAGGGCAGTGTTGTGGGGATGAGAGAGAGATGGGTGGACACAAAAGACGGTTGCCAGGCAACATCAGTGGAACTTAGGGGCGGGACCCTTGGGGATATCTGCAACAGGGCGCAGGCATGACCACAGTCAGTTTTCTAAAAGGTTGGTGAGAATGAACACTTAATAAAATGATATAGGAAGAAAAAGCTATCTTCGGCAAAATGTTACCTCCCCCTCCAGATCTCAGTCTGTGGATGGCCTCACTCCTCCCGGATGCTAAGGGACAGGGAAGACAATATGAGGATGCATCCTCTACTGTCATCCTCCCCACTGGGGGCCATGGCCTTCCACAGGCCAGTCCACAGTCTATGTCTCATCCTCAGCTGTGGCCTTGGGAATGTCCTGCTGATTCATTCTGGCCCCATAGGCTTGGAAAGGTGTCTGCTTTGTCCAGCTCCTTTCAAGGCACCTAGCTGTCCTGGTAGTCATGGGCATGGAGCCAAACAGCAGTTCTCAACCTTGTCCTGCTGCACCACAAGTAAATGATATTCCACGGGCAGCCACGTGTCTCCATCGGAAATGGGAACGATGTGTGGACAATTCAGTGGTAGGTTACCTGCAATTCCTGGTGCACCTGCTACACACTGGGGCATGCTGGGACTGACCACCCTGGCGTGAGCAGGATGTTGAGATTGGCCACTGCAGCACAAGAAGCTGCTGTGGATGAATGCCTGCATAGTAGTCCGAAAATTCCCCAGACTGTCACTGTCCTTCCCTCTGCTTTACCTCTCCTCATTCTGTGGCTGTTATGCTTTTATCCAGGTGGCTCAATTTTTTAATTTCCACCTATTGTCAAGCCCAGAATCACCTTATAGGTGTAGAGAGGATGTTGGCCAGGTATAAGACAAATCCAAATTGTTCTGCAGGTGTGAGGCGGACCTTGGCTAGATCTGGGGGATAACCTTGCCTCAAATGCAGGGGCCACCTCTCGGTCCTCCTTGCAGAGTCTTGATGAGTCTGTGTGTATTTGATGCTCACCTGTGACTATAAAACCTGTGGGCAGTGTAGCAGGATGGTGCCAGGGCATTACGAAGACATTGTACCTGGAAAGTGAAAGTTGGATCAAGGTTTCATTGCTTCATTTTTTTCAACCACATAAAGTAATCATGCTGGGTTTTAAAAGGTAGAGCTGGGGGCCTCAGAGGTTAGTCAAGTCCTACTTTTGAACTTCCTAAAATCCGACGTCGCTCACCCTGCCCTGGCAGAGTGCCATCAGGAGAATCTAGGAGACTCGAGAAGCCACTTCACCTAACATCCTCATTGTGATCTAAGAATGCTCACCTGTGCTTCTCACACTCAACAATAGCTGTGTTAGATGTACAGGTAAAAAGGCTCATTTTCACCAGCCTCCAACCAAGGCATCTGCAGGGGCACTTCAGCATGCCACTACACCAGACAGCGTTGCTGCCCTTGGCTCGCGGTGGGCATGCAGGCCCAGAGATGCCAGACCCTCTGCAATTGCAGGAGTAGCCAAAAGTCTGGATCTTCATGCCAATACTTCTGATTTATTTTTATTTTATTTTTTATTTTTTTTGAGATAGAGTTTCGCTCTTGTCGCCCAGGCTGGAGAGCAATGGCGCAATCTCAGCTCACTGCAACCTCCGCTTCCTGGGTTCAAGCGATTCTCTTGCCTCAGCCTCCCGAGTAGCTGGGATTGCAGACATGCGCCACCATGCTCGGCTAATTTTGTATTTTTAGAAGAGATGGGGTTTCTCCATGTTGGTCAGGCTGGTCTCGAATTCCTGACCTCAGGCGATCCACCCGCCTCGGCCTCCCAAAGTGCTGGAATTACAGGCATAAACCACCACGCCCGGCCAATACTTCTGAATTTTTAAGGAGATAACTAAAACTTCAAAAATGTTTTTAAATTAAAAAACAATATGGCTGGGCAAAGTGGCTCATGACTGTAATCCCAGCATTCTGGGAGGCCGAGGTAGGTGGATCACTTGAGGTCAGGAGTTTGAGACCAGCCTGGCCACCATGGCGAAACCCCGTCTCTACTAAAAATACAAAAATTAGCTGGGCGTGGTGGCAGGCACCTGTAGTCCCAGCTACTTGGGAGTCTGAGGCACGAGAATCACCTGGACCCAGGATGCGGAGGCTGCAGTGAGCTGAGCTCACCCCACTGCATTCCAGCCTCCAGTCTGGGTGACAGAGTGAGACTCCATTTAAAAAAAAAAAAAAAAAAGAGAGAGAGAAACAATAACAAAGGCTACAATAAAAACTCAACATCACGTGACTAAACACTATCAGAGCCAAACTACATAGGTCTGTGGGTCACGGCCATGGCCCACCAGCTCTGGGGCTCCTCAATTCTAAGATTCTGCTCTCCAGCTCCCTCCCACTGATCATCAGTGTGGTGACTCGTGCCATGGGTGACAGTCATGTCTACTTTTGGAACATTACTTCCCCTATCTGCAAGAGGCAAGTCACCCCTACCTTCTCCCCAGCTAAACATGTCCCTGGGACTTTCTCCAGTGAACTAGCCCAGGCCCTGGCCCCCTTGTACCTTGGAGATGGAGGCTGGGCAGTAAGAAAGACGCTGGGCAGGGTGCAGTAGCTCACCCTGTAATCCCAGCACTTTGGGAGGCAGAAGCGGGCGGATTATCTGAGGTCAGGCATTCAAGACCAGCATGGCCAACATGGTGAAACCCCTTATCTACTAAAAAATACAAAAATTAGCTAGGTGTGGTGGCACATGCCTGTAATTTCAGCTACTCAGGAGGCTGAGGCAGGAGAACTGCTTGAGCCTGGGAGGCAGAGGTTGCAGCGAGCTGAGATCATGCCACTGCACTTCAGGCTGGCCGACAGAGCGTGACTCTGTCTCAGAGAAAAAAAAAAAAGATGCTGTACTCCTCTTTTCTCCGCTGCTTTCCTCTCCTGAGTTTTTCTCTGCAGGCCACACTGCTTTTAGAAGCCTTTCCCTTCATCTACCACCCCCTGAACATCACTGGCAGCAGGCCAGCACTCTCTCAGCTGTCTGGGTAAGACTCAGCTCTCTGGGCTGAGTCTGAGCTCATCTGCCAGCCTAGCGATCTTGCCAAGAGAGGAAGGAACTGGATCTGATGTGATCCGAACTTCGTCACCATACCGTCACAGCTGGTGACCTAAGCTTCCTCCAAGTCGAGGGGTGGTGCAGCTCCACTGAAGCCTCCTCTTCTCACCTCCAGGCTCTGCCCACCTCAGGAGAGCACGTGGTCCTGACCACAGCAACTGAAGGAAGACCAGGGGTGGAGAGCTCTGTTTTCTCACCATCCTCTCGGCCTGGCTTCTCTAACATGTTAAAAACTTACGGTGGCTCACGCCTGTAATCCCAGGACTTTGGGAGGCCAAAGTGGGTGGATCACAAGGTCAGGGATTAGAAACCAGCCTGACCAATGTGGTGAAATCCCATCTCTATTGAAAATACAAAAATTAGCCGGGCATGATGGCATGCACTTGTAATCCCAGTTACTCAGGAGGCTGAGGCAGGAGAATCGCTTGAACTCGGGAAGCAGGGGTTGCAGTGAGCCAAGATTGTACCACTGCACTGCAGCCTGGGCAACAGAGCAAGACTTTGTCTCAAAACAAACAAACAACAACAAAAAAAAAACCTCACTTTTTTGCTAGTACCTATAGCGCTTTTTTTTTTTTTGCTGGTATCTATAGCTTTTGTGAGACTCAGTTTATTTAGCTTTTAGCCTTCCTGATATTATTCGTACGAATTTTGTCTTGGGACACTCTTTCTATTCATTGATTCAGCCAATACTTATTGAGCACCTACTGTTTGCCAAGTACTGGGCAGCCATTGAGAATAAAACAGTGAAAAGTTAGAAACCGTCTCTGATCTGATGGAGGGCCTATTCTACTGGTGGTAACCGAACAAGCAGTATGTGCTCTGAAGACATTAAAACAAGACAATGTGATGGAGGACGCTGAGAATCCAGTGGGCAACTACTTAGATGGGAAAATCAGGGAAGGTCCCTACAAAGGAGACATATCTGCTGAAACCTCAATAAAGAGAAGCAGCCAGCCATGCAAGGATCTGGAGGGGAGCAGTTATGGCAGAGGGGTCAGCAAAGACAAAGGTCCTGAGGCAGGGAGGAGCTTAGCATGGGAGGGAAACTTGGGAGGCCAGCTGGCTGGACTCGAGTGAACATGGGCTGAGATGAGGTCAGAGGAGAGCAGAGGCCAGATCCCCCTGGGCTCCTAGGTCAGGGAGGGGCTGGTTCTTAGGAGTGCTGAGGCTGACTCTGATTTAGTCTGAGGTCAGTGTCCCTCTCAATCCCGATTCACTTGTGGTGCTCTATGGCCCGCAGGCTTGTGGAAAGTGTCCCCACTTCCTTCCTTACAGCAGCCTCTGCGCAATCCGAATTGCACTGTGAATTTCCCCGCCACTCAGGAGCCCGGGCAGGGCTTCACCCCTAGTTCAGTCACCAGGAACCAGTCTTTTTCCACCTTCCTGCCCTAGCCCCACTGGGTCTCAGTCTCTGCATCTGTGAAGTGACTGAGTGTGACCAAATGATGCAGGCAGCCTTTCCACTTCCTTCTACCCGTGGCGCCTTGGAATTCGATTGGAAGAGGGTAAAGCAAAAGTGGGATCCTGGCGAGAAATGAAACTGAAAGAAAAAATTCCTCCTGGCTCTAGGGAGGCCAGCAGAGGGGGTTTGGGGTAGCAGGCAGAGGTAGAGGAGGAGGGAGGTTTTTAGAAAGCTGACGGGGCAGGAGCCCTGTGACCCAGGCTTTCACTTCTCCTAAACACCCAGTTGCGCCATGTGATGCAGGCAGGCGACTGCGGATAGGGCCAGTGAAAGGGGAAGCGAGGGGAGCCCAGAGTTTCTCAAGCTGAGCCTGGTGGGAGGGCTGCAGGGGACTGGGAGGGGAGTGGAGGCAGTGGGGGTGAGGGGAACAGGGAGGAGGTGGAGAAGACAGCAGGGGCAGCAGGGTAACTGGGGCAGAAGGAGCCCCCAACCCACCCCAGGGCAGGCTGGGAGTCATAAGGAGAGGGGACAACAGGAAGGGGCGACAAACGGGGAGGAGGAAAGGGAGGCGGAGGGGCAGCTAAGTGGAGCAGGGAGGGTCGCAGTGTGAACAAGAGGAGAGGGAGGAAGGGTCAAGGTGGAGGGAGGAGAGGGGAGAGTCAGGGAGAAACAGCTGCAGGGGAGGCACGGGGAGGAAGGCTTAGGGGTAGGGGAAGGGAGAGGGGAGTTGAAAATTAGGGAGGAGGTAGTAGAGTCCGGGTAGTGAGCGGAGGAACAGGAAGGGTAGGGCAAGAAAGGGAGAGGGGACAGGAGGGAAGGGTGGGCCAAAGTGGTGAGAAAGGAGGGCCAGCCAGTTGGGTGGGGGAGAGGGCCGAGGCCCGGGGGCAGAAGTGCAGGGCTCTGAGGCGGGGAGAGGAGAGCCAAGGGGGGCCCAGCCCGGAGCCAGGATGCCCGCGCCGCGCACCCGGGAGCAGCCCCGCGTGCCCGGGGAGCGCCGGCCGCTGCTGCCTCGCGGCGTGCAGGGCCCTCCACGGTGGCGGCGGGCCGCGGGCGCGGCGGTGCTGCTAGTGGAGATGCTGGAGCGCGCCGCCTTCTTCGGCATCACTGCCAACCTCGTGCTCTACCTAAACAGCACCAACTTCAACTGGGCGGGCGAGCAGGCGTCGCGCGCCGCGCTGGTATTCCTGGGCGCCTCCTACCTGTTGGCGCCTGTGGGCGGCTGGCTGGCCGACGTGTACCTGGGCCGCTACCGCGCGGTCGCGCTCAGCCTGCTGCTCTACCTGACCGCCTCCGGCCTGCTGCCCGCCACCGCCTTCCCCGACGGCCGCAGCTCCTTCTGCGGAGAGATGCCCGCGTCGCCGCTGGGACCCGCCTGCCCCTCGCCCGACTGCCCGCGCGCCTCGCCCAGCCCCTACTGCGCGCCCGTCCTCTACGCGGGGCTGCTGCTCATCGCCCTGGCCGCCAGCTCCGTCCGGAGCAACCTCACCTCCTTCGGTGCCGACCAGGTGAGTGGCAGGAGGCCTGCCCCGGCCGATTCCGGCGGGTGTGGAGGGAAGGAGGGCTGACCCCCAGCGTGACCTGGGACAAACCACGTCCCCTGCCTGCGCCTAGTTTCCTGATTTGAAAGAAGAGGGGTGCTAGCCCTTGCAGAACCGATGGCAACCGCAGTGGGAATAACCATGGTTATTTTTGTTTGTTGGTTGGTTTTATTTTTTGAGACGGAGTTTCACTCTGTCGCCCAGGCTGCAGTGCAATGGCGCGATCTCAGCTCACTGCAACCTCAGCCTCCCGGGTTCAAGCGATTCTCCCTCCTTAGCCTCCAAAGTAGCTGGGATTACAGGGGCCTGCCACCAGGCCCGGCTAATTTTTTTTTTTTTTTTTAAGTAGAGATGGAGTTTCACCATGTTGGTCTCGAACTCCTGACCTCAGATGATCCACCTGCCTCCGCCTCCCAAAGTGCTGGGATTACAGGCATGAGCCACCACGCTGGAAGGGTTGGTCTTCTTTGAGCTACTTGTAGGCCCTATGCTAAGCACTTTCACTGTTTAACTGATTTAATACTCTTCACCACCCAGGAGGTAGGAAGTATTATGCCCATTTTACAGAGAAAGACACTGAGAGGTTTCATGGCGTTAATTAACTCGTCCAAGGTGACATGGAGGGTCAAGCAGTCGAGTAAGGGCAGCTGGACTCCAGGTCCCACCATGAGCCTCCTCTGTGTGTTATGGGGATGTGCAGGCAGGGCAGGATCGAGCCAGCCTCTTCCTACCAGCAGTGCTGGAGGTTGTCAGGCCGACTTGCTCAGATCCCAGCTCTGCCCGTCACTAGCTGAAGGCGCATGGGCAAGAACTTATTTATATCCCGAATGGGCTGCCTGGTCTTCTCCCTTAGCTCAACCTCTGAGCCTTTCTCCATTCCCCCTTGGACAGAGCATGACACGTAGAAGAAATTTTTTTTTTTTTTTTTTTGAGAAGGGGTCTCGCTCTGTCGCCCAGGCTGGAGTGCAGTGGCCAGATCTCAGCTCACTGCAAGCTCCGCCTCCTGGGTTCACGCCATTCTCCTGCCTCAGCCTCCCGAGTAGCTGGGACTACAGGTGCCCGCCACCTCGCCCGGCTAGGTTTTTTTTTTTTTGTATTTTTTAGTAGAGACGGGGTTTCACCGGGTTCGCCAGAATGGTCTCGATCTCCTGACCTTGTGATCCGCCCGTCTCGGCCTCCCAAAGTGCTGGGATTACAGGCTTGAGCCACCGCGCCCGGCCCACGTAGAAGAAATTTAATAATTATTTGCTAAATGAATGAGTAAATGCCCAACAACACAGCTATATTTTGATAGCTGTTCCCAGTGTGATATCAGACAATACTTTAGACTAAAATGTAATATTATTAAAATAACTACATATGGTGTATATGAGCAAAAGCCAGATGCAGGACTGCATACAGATAGGACTGCAGCCATGTGGAAAGACAAGATGTCAATGAAAGGAAACGGGAGAAACATTGTCACAGTAGTATGATCAGGCCACTGGACTCATTGCACTTTCTTCTTAATTGTCTCAGTTTTTCAAATGTTCTTTGATTGCATATATTATACTCATAAAGGGGACATCTTTCAAAAGGATCATTTCATCCAGTTGGCACCCACAATTCAGCACCTAAGTAGTTTCCACTGTCCTTGGCAAGGAGTCACTTGTCCAGCTTGTTTAGGATCCTTTGATGATGACTTCGTGCCCCCAGGACAACCCTGGCCATTTCTTTTTCTTTCTATCTTTTTTTTTGAGATGGAGTCTCGCTCTGTTGCTCAGGCTGGAGTGCAGTGGTGCGATCTCAGCTCACTGCAACCTCTCCTCCCGGGTTCAAGCAATTCTCCCTGCCTCAGTCTCCCAAGTAGCTGGGATTGTAGATGCCCACCACCACGCTGGCTAATTTTTGTATTTTTTTAGTAGAGATGTGGTTTTGCCATGTTGGCCAGGCTGGTCTTGACTCCTGACCTCAGGTGATCCACCTGCCTCAGCCTCTCAAAGTGCTGAGATTACAGGCGTGAGCCACTGCGACCAGCCAACCCTGGCCATTTCTTACTTGTTGTTGACATTCCTTCAGACTTAGAGACCCCCAATATTTGTCAATGGGAATCTCTCATCTTCCTTTAATCCTGTTATTTCGTTGATATCCCACTAGCACCCCCAACCCAGTACCCTTAACCTGTGTCCTTGACCCTGTTGACCTCCAGAGAGCCTCACCCATCCAGTACCTCCTGTGGCAGAATTGATCTTCTGGAGGCCAGGCCACTGAGCAGAGCCTCCCGTGGCACCAATAGTGATAGAAGCTCCTGTACATTCTCCCCTTGGCTGGGCATGAACTTTGGGTGGAGCAAAGGCAGGCCACAAGGCTGCCTCATGAAGTCGGGACCTGATCCCTAGGACAGTGCAGAAACACCGAAATGGTTTGAGGCAGGAATGCACATCACTGGATTTGAGGTCTTCAAAAATGACTCTGGCTGCAGTGTAGACAGCGTATGGGTTAACAAGAGTGGGTACTTCACAACAGGCAGGAAGCTGCTGCAGAATTCAGGGGGGCAGTCAGACGGGGGATGTGGGGGTGGGTGGGACTGGCACCATCTGGCAATAGCTATACCCCAGGAGCTGTGTGTTTCACACACTTGCTGATTTCAGAAAGGGCCATCCATCACTCTTGACAAAGTGTCTGCTCATTCTAAAAGAACTCATTTATATCCTGAATGGGCTTCCTGGTCTTCCCCCTTAGAGTTATAATAGTCATATTCATTTACTTCCAATTAATAAATGGAAGCGGCTGCTTCTAATGGGACCTATTCAATTTTCTACTTGAAAGTCTAGAGCGAGAATTATCAGGGAGCTGGCATGCCCCTCCCTTCCCATTGCCAAGAGGACCCCCAGAATCTCCAATGGAATGTGGTTTTAAGTGCATCCATGTGGACTATAATTTCACTTTTGAAAAAGGAAAAATAAATACTTATATTTTCCTCAGTGCAACTACAGAAAGTAAAGTTTGACAAAATCTCCCCAGCTAGTGGAAATTTAAATCTCTAGGTGAAAGGCAGTAATGGATCCTGAGATTTGCAGGGATATCAAAAGGGTGACTGGTGTAGCAATGTAGAGAAGCATTTATTCTCTCCATTGAAACGGCCCCTAGTCCTCACTGCTTTTTTTAAAAATGCAGATACCCAGGTCCTGTCCCAGACCTGCTGAGTCAGAATCTGGGACCTGGGTCTAGGAGATTTGGGAGCAGCCAGTGCAGCTAACTGGAGCCAACAGACCAGAAGGGGCCTGGGGCCTGGCTGTTGCTGATTGATCCAAATCCTGGGTAAAGATTTTCAGCCCATCTACCCTTGCTGGGAGGCCTGAAAAAAAAAAAATGCTTTTTTCACCAGGCCAGAACTCACTCTTGGGGCTGTGCCTGGGACCACCTCTGCTGCATATCAGAGGGACAAAAATTGGGTGAAAGGATGAGTCACAATAGGTTTCTCTGCTTGCCTCTCTGAATTGCAGAGGAAATTCTCACTCAGACTTCTGCTCTTCCAATAATATGCATACAACATTTTTAATAATGTGCAACAAAACTGAGATCTTTACTGGCTTTTTTCTGATTACAGAAGTAATGAATAGTGTAGGTTGCTCAGTCAAAGACAAAGGGATAAATCAACCAGAAATGAACAAGTGGCATCCGAGACATCTGTTGTATGTGTTCCTCTGCAACAATAAAAAAGCAATGTGTGTCATGGGTATGCAAAAGCAGCTGGGCCAAATGTCCTGATCTTTAGCAAGTGACTCCCAAGAGAAGGATTCATTCATTCATTCAGCAAATATTTACTGAGTATCTGTTTAGTGATCAGAGACTAGGAAAGTGTCGGAACACCCACCACCCACTGACCCCAAGAAGTGTCTCTGTACGAGGGAGGGGTAGGGTACACAGAGTGCCCCGAACCCCTTTGGCCCTCACTCTCAACCCTTCCTGAATGGCAGGTGATGGATCTCGGCCGCGACGCCACCCGCCGCTTCTTCAACTGGTTTTACTGGAGCATCAACCTGGGTGCTGTGCTGTCGCTGCTGGTGGTGGCTTTTATTCAGCAGAACATCAGTTTCCTGCTGGGCTACAGCATCCCTGTGGGCTGTGTGGGCCTGGCATTTTTTATCTTCCTCTTTGCCACCCCTGTCTTCATCACCAAGCCCCCCATGGGCAGCCAAGTGTCCTCTATGCTTAAGCTCGCTCTCCAAAACTGCTGCCCCCAGCTGTGGCAACGACACTTGGCCAGGTAAGGAGGGGCTCTGGGTGCCAGGAGCCTCCAAGCTTGGAGAAGCGCTGGACTGCTTCTGGGGAGGGATGGTCTGGATTGCAGATGTTCTGGTTCGGCTACAGTGATAGCTTTTTACGATGATCTGCTCTCTAGTGGGCCAGAGCTGCCCACTGTGACTGAGGACGGAGGTCAAGGTAGTGGTGGTGGTGGTGGTGGTATTATTGGTGGCCATCTACGTATAGAATGTGTGAGGATGGGGCTGGGGGCAGTGGCTATCTCTCTAAGCACTTTGGGAGGCTGAAGCTGGCGGCTCTCTTGAGCCTGGGAATTTGAGGCCAGCCTGGGCAACATGGTGAAACTCATCTCTACAAAAAAATTACAAAAATGAGTGGGGTGTGGTGGCGTGTGCCTGTGGTCTCAGCTACTCGGGAGGCTGACATAGAAGGATCAATCGAGTCCAGGAGGTTGAGGCTGGAGTGAGCCATGATGGTGCCACTGCACTCCAACCTGGGTGACAGAACAGAAAAAAAAAAAAAAAAAAGAAAGAAAAGGAAGTGTGAGGATGATCGGGGTCTTGACAGTGAAGATGGTAGTAAGGATAAGGATGATGGCATTGGTATCTACACTGAAGACACAAACATTGGCAATGGGGATGACAATGGCATTAAAGGAGGGGATGAGGGATGATGGTTCCAGTGAAGGCTGTTGGGATATAATGTGAATAATTCCACATTACCCTATTACTAACCATCACAGCGTCTTAGGAAATCGACCAAACTCACTCCCTCCCCATTAGCTGACATCCAAGGGAGGAAGGTTCTGAATGACCTTAGGTCCCATGGCTTCCTTTTGCTCCTCGCCTTCCTGAATTAACTGTCTACTTATGCTAAGCAAATCTGTCTCCAGACCTTGCAACCAGTTACAGCTCCTGTCAATAGGATCTAGATGAAAAAAGTGAAGAACATGCTTTCCCCAATCTGGCATATTGCTAGAGATTTGTAAGTTGTCGGGAGCCAAGAAGTGTGGTGGTTTTCATTATCTATCACTGCCTAACAAACCACACCAGATCTTACTGATTTAAATGACCTTGTTATCTCCTCTCCCAGTTCTGAGTGACTGGGCTCAGTAGGGCAGTTCTGTTTCTCATGATGGCACTGGGGTTGCAGTCATTTGGGACCTGGAAAGGGCTGGAACATCTGAGTCTGCTCACTTACATGGCTGGCGGTCAATGTGGGCTGTTGGCTGGGAACTCAGCTGGGACTATGTGGACCAGAGCACCTTGGTTCCCCTTCATGTGGTCTTACCGTGTGGCTTGAACTTCTCACAGCATCTTGTGAGGGTTGCAGGAGGAGGGAGCATTCCAAGAATGCAGAAGAGGGAAGAAAGCAGAAGTTACAGGTCTTCTTAAGGCCCTTAAGAGGCGCTGAAGTCCCAGACCACCACTTCTGCTTCATTCTAACAGGTCAAAGGCATCACAGGGCCAGCAGGGAAACAATGGCAGGAAAAGTAAACTCTGCCTGTTGGTGGCAAAATGGCAGCACACGCTGGGAAGGGTGGAGTTGACAGTGACTGTCTTTGAAGATGACCACACTAGTATTGTCCCTTTTGGAATCTCAAAGGACGATGCAAGGCTCTTGGACAAAAAGAGGTCAGAAAGCTCTCAGGACAAAGGGCAAAGGGTAAAGTTTGCAGCAGTGATTGATCAATCCTGTCGCCGACTGATGTTCCCTCTACCCCCACCTCTCCACTCTCTATGCCTTGTCGTGGAGGGAGAGGGTTGTCATGTTGACTGTTGAGGAGGATGGACTTGAGACAGCAAGTGGGGGGAATTTTGGTGTATCAAATCTGTGATAGCATCTCTCGCTCTCAGTCAGGCTTGGACTGGGACTCCCCTGGTTCCTATGGCAAATTGATGCTACAAGCCAAAAAATCCCTTCAGACTGTTTTCCACAGTCTCTGGTCTTACTTCCCTCAGGACCCAGAGGGGCCGCAACTCTAGAGCGGAATGAGTCTTGGCTAGGCACGTTTGCAACAAAAGAGAGGATAGAATAATACTGGCAGTGGTGGTGCCAACACTGAAAAAGAGTGATGGTGATGGGAATGGAAACTCTGTGGAGAGGATGATTCTGCTGACAGCAGCCACCTTACTAAAGGTGATGATAGGAAGGATGCTGGCCCTGGCGATGGTGGTGATGATGGCGAAGGTGGGGTGGAGGAGATGAGGGCACTGATTTCAGGGACATGCTGATACTGAGAGGAGGATTAAATTACAGGGTGATGGTGGGAGTGAAAACGGTGGCCGAGGTGGTGGGAAAGATTATGGCTGCTGTGTTTGTTTGTTTGCTTGTTTTTTGAGAGGGAGTCTGGCTCTGTTGCCCAGGCTGGAGTGCAGTGGCACAATCTTGGCTCACTGCAACGTCCGCCTCCCAGGTTCAAGCAACTCTCCTGTCTCAGCCTCCTGGGTTGGGACTACAGGTGCACACCAAAACAGCCCGGCTACTTTTTGTATTTTTAGTAGAGACAGGGTTTCACCATGTTGGCCAGACTGGTCTTGAACTCCTGACCTCAGGTGATCCACCCGCCTTAGCCTCCCAAAGTGCTGGGATTACAGGCGTGAGCCACCAAGCCAAGCCTCGACTGCTGTTTTATCTGCTGTCCCTGAGGTCCCACAGAGACCGTCAAGGTGCCCACCTGCTGCCTGACCAGAGGTCTCCCCAGCCTGGGGCTTCCCCGCAAGAGGACATCGCCAACTTCCAGGTGCTGGTGAAGATCTTGCCCGTCATGGTGACCCTGGTGCCCTACTGGATGGTCTACTTTCAGGTGAGCACCCCTCCCCTTTTTCTCTGGGGGCCTGGCTCCCCACTCACCACCTGAATGGCTTCGGTTCTCATCACAGAGGCCCAGGGCATGTGGAAAGGGGGAAAGTCTGGGAATTAAGTGAGGTGCTGCCCCGTACCAGCCAGCATGGGGCCTGGCACAAAGCCATCTCAGCAATCCAACTCCCTCGCGTGGTGTGGTAAGAGGAACTCTGGAGACAGCTTCCTCCTGCTACACCACCTGCGGGAATTGAATTACTGGGATGGCTTTGTGCCAGGCTAGGTCCTTGAATAAGTCACCTCATCTCTCTGGGCCTGTTTCCTCACATGTACGACGGGTGGCTTAAATGAGAGGCTTTTCCAGCTCTGCCGCATTCAGATTGTCCGACTTGGTAGCTGAGGCCTAGAGAAATTGTGTCAGTCACCCAAGGCCCCACGGCAGGCAGGTCAGGGGCAAGCTCACAAAAGTGGGTACTTTGCAACGGTGGTTCCCCAACCTGGCTGTGCTTCAGAATCACCGGCAGAGCTTTTAAAAATATGCTGTGTTTTAAAAACAGATTCCAAGTCCGACCCTAGGCTATTGAATCAGAATTGCTGGGGAAGTATCTAGTTTAAGAAACTTTTCAGATGATACTGACATTCAGAGTTGAGAACTATTGCCTCCCACTCACCGTATTACTCCCAGTGGGGAGGTCAGTGGTGTGTGTGTGTGTATATGTGTGTGTGTGTGTGTGTGTGTGATTGTTAGGAGGGTGGGCAGCAGCTTAATGCTAGCCCCCAGGCCATAAGATCATTGCCTTTCATGTCCCATTCACAGGAACATTTGTTGGAGCTCCCAGCCTGCTACTTAGGGGCACACAGAGTATGTCTATGATGAGACAGCGGCTTGTGGTGGGAGGGTGTCCATGGCTGATTCTTAGTCATACCAATCGGATACTGACTTCTTTCCATACCAGTTGGTAAATGGCTGCTGCCCTGAGCAGCCCACATGCCCTCCTCTGCCCTGGCGCTTCCGGTGGGAGTCTCCTGGATCCTACTCCATTATGTAGCAACTAAAGGGGCAATGCCTGGTATGGGACGTGGCCCCTGGGCCCTGCTCCTGCAGCTGTGTCCAGAGCCATTCCGGCAAGTCCATGTCTATGCAGTGCTTGTGTCAACCTGTGGGACTCAGCTTGGTTTCAGTGTGAGATGAGAACTCCCTGCGGGGGCAGCCGTTACCTTTCCCATTTCAACAAACATTTATCCATGCTTACCCTGTGCTGGGCCCTGGGGACACAAATACGAGTCAGACCAGCTGTGCCTGGGCTCCGGGACAAGGCTGCACGCACTGCCTACAGGCCTGAGAGCAGAGCGCAGGAAGCTCCCTGCTCAGCCCGGCTATGTAGGAGAAAGGAGAGTGGGAAGGTGACTATCTCCCTGAGACTGGGAGAGGGGACAGCTGCCCCGCTGCCCTGTGCTCTGGCTGAAGAATGCCACCTGGGAGCTGGGAGGGGGCACGCCCAGTTCTGTTCCAGGCTCATCCCCGTCTCTCTTGGCAGATGCAGTCCACCTACGTCCTGCAGGGTCTTCACCTCCACATCCCAAACATTTTCCCAGCCAACCCGTCCAACATCTCCATGGCCCTGAGAGCCCAGGGCAGCAGCTATACGGTGAGAGATAAAGCATGTGTTCAGCACCCAGTTCAGGCCAGGTAGCAGCTTCCTCTGAGAACAGAGGAGCAAATGAAACTGCCTTCACACTCCCCTTTCCTGGCTGCAAGGCAACCTTGGGATACAGGAAAAGCACCTGGAGGGTGGGAGAACTTGTGTCACAGCGCAGGGATCCTGCCAAGACGCTCACCTGCTTGAAGGAATTCGGGCCGGCTGCACACCGCCATGCTGCCGCTCTGAAGCAGGCCTCGCTGCCGAATCTGCAGCCTCAGATTAAGCACACTCAGGTCCCTTTTCAGCTCTTCCTTGTCTCCTGTTTCTCTGGGACCCTTAGATACCTAGATCTCTGCCTTTCCCAGAGCTTTCTAAACCAGTTCCTTGGCATTTCAGAGACTCAAGAAATGAATGATCTACAGAGCTGGCAGATAAATGAGAAATTTGCCATTGTACTCCATTTCCGTGCCTATGGCAGACATCACTAGTCAATCATGACTTTTTTTATGCTGAGCCCATAAATGTTCCGTAATCAGCCACTACCAACTGATAAAAGTTAGAATACAAGAGGAACCTATCTGCCATCTCTATATAATCCCACTCCCTGGCTACACAACTGAGGAATGTGAGTTCCAGAGAGGGGAAGGAGCGGGACCCCTGGGTCACTCAGGGCCAGTCTAGAGTCCAGGTCTCCTGACTGCAGCCAGGCTCCTTCCACGCTGCTAGCCTGCCTCTCTTGACTTCCTCCCGCCCAGATCCCGGAAGCCTGGCTCCTCCTGGCCAACGTCGTGGTGGTGCTGATTCTGGTCCCTCTGAAGGACCGCTTGATCGACCCTCTGCTGCTGCGGTGCAAGCTGCTTCCATCTGCTCTGCAGAAGATGGCTCTGGGGATGTTCTTTGGTTTTACCTCCGTCATTGTGGCAGGTGTGCAGAGCGGTGTGGGGCAGGGGGCTGAACTTTGGGCTTGAGGAAGTCTGGTTCCACCATGGGCTGATGCTGAAGTGGTAGCCTGGGCCAAGTTTAGCCTCTCCCAGTGGGTGTCCGTGTTGGCTTCCCGGAGGTGCAAGCTGAAAGAGACCCTCCTATCTAGTCCAGCTGCCCCTCATTTTGGCAGAAGAGGAAACTCAGGCCAAGAGAGGAACAAATATTTTCCCCAGTGAATTGTAAGTTCCTTGAAGGCAGGGATTGTTATTCTTTTTTATTCACTGCTATGAACATGCATGTGGGCCCTCCATAAATGTGTTGAAGGAATTTTCCACTTAGTGGCAAAAGAAGACTTAAAAAGAAATTTCTCTTCCTTCTTCGTTTTAAAAGGATCTGGAGCCATTTGTTACAACGTGGGGGTTGAGGGTGGGGGTGGGAGGGGGCAGCTAAAGAAGTCTTTCACACTGTTGCGCAAACCTGAACCCTTTTTACTTGTAACTTTATAACCCTGAAGTTCCTTAGAGTCTCTGAGGGGGAACAGGTGAGTCTCTAAACTCACCTGTTTTAGAGACCAGGTCTCTAAAATGGGGACAGGTATCATCTGGGCCCTGAGCAGGGCTCTGCCCTCGTGGAACTCAGTCTGATGGGGGTTGTTGTGAGGATTAAAGGAGATGAAGTCTGTAAAGCACTCAGTAGTGTGCCTGGATCACAAGTGTGAGCTGGAGAAATGAAACCTCCATATAAATGGTATTGTGTTGAAAGTGTGAAAACCCAACTAGATTTTATTCCAGCTATATCCTTAAAGCAGTTTGTCCTATTTTATCCTCACAATAGTCCTGTGAATGTTATTCCTGCTTCTTGCATAAGGGAACTGAGTCTAGAGAGGTTAAGTGATTTGCCCAAGGTCACACAGCTAGCCAGGCTGGGAACCCAGGTCCCCCAACTCCATGTCCAATGTTCATTCCACTAGAGCACAGCTATCTCCCAAGCAACGCGGGAGAAGGAGATAACATAATTAAATTTGAAAGCCAGGTTAGAAACACTACAGCAGTACTTGACGTTGCAGTAGAGAAGTCATGTGATATCATGGAAAGTAGGCCAGCTTTGAAACCAGACACACCAGAGCTCAAATCCAGCCCTGACTACTTATCAGCTGTGTGACTGTGGGCTGGTTGTTTACCTGTTGCACTTTTTTCACCAGCGAGGATGCATAGTAAATGCCTAGCACATAACAGGTTCTCCATTAATGAGAGTTGTTAATGAGTGCAAAACTCAGCTCGGAGCTTCTAGCAGCCAACTCCAAAAGGGAAGAGCTGGTCACCTCTTGGCCTCCTCCTCCACCCCGAGTCCAGGATTCTTTTCCTTGCCTGATGCTTAATCTTTGGCTACTTCATGAGCACCCCACCCCTGCCATGTACAAGCTCTGCTGTGGGCTAAGCTGCCTGGGGTGGGCCTGACTATAATCCCCCTCTGCTCCTCCACCAGGAGTCCTGGAGATGGAGCGCTTACACTACATCCACCACAACCAAACCGTGTCCCAGGAGATTGGGGAGGTCCTGTACAACGCGGCACCACTGTCCATCTGGTGGCAGATCCCTCAGTACCTGCTCATTGGGATCAGCGAGATTTTTGCCAGCATCCCAGGTACCCTGGACCCCCTCCCCTGCTCCTACACCAGTGATGGGCTCTGCCCAGTGGCACCTCAAAGTCAGGGGCCCCAGGGCTGCAGCCTCCAGGGCCCATCTGCACGGAGGAAGGCAGTGTTTTCTGACCAGGGCTCTGTCACTCAACTGGGATCTAGTATTGGCACCTGGTTCAAGTCAGCCACTGTGACAGGCACTGGGGATTTGGAGGCAAGCAAGGCACTTCCCACACCAGCTCTCCACGTATTCCCCTGGTGCCAGGTTCTCCACCCTCTGTGTCTTTGAAGTTGCTGTTCCCTCTACCTTAGATTGAAGGTGAACTCTGATTTCCCCTTCAATTCTGAGCCTAAATACCAAGGTCCTTGGGAGAAAGGGGCCCTCCCTTCCCGCCCCGTGTTCATCTCTCTATCATAGCACACAGTACTCTGGGTCATAATGATGGATTTCTATGTCCTTCGCTCCCCACCCTCCCAACCCCCTTCCCTGGGCTGGGAGCTAGAGCTGCAAGGCTGGGGCAGGCCCTTCAGGCAGCAAAAAAAACCCAAGAGCTTCCTCAGCTGCGGGCCCAGGGCTAGGCTGGGTCAGATGTAATGAAAAAACTGACCCTGGGAGCTCACTCAGATGGGGAGAGAGTCAGGCAAACAGTGAGCCAGTGGAGTGCTGTGGAAGTCAGGGCAGAGTGTGGTGGGAGCCCTTAAGCATGGAGGGGAGGCAGGCAGGTGAGTGGGTAGGAGGAGGGGTCTTACAGGCTGAGGGAACAGCATAAGCAAAGACCCAAGCCTTTGGGAAGTGTGGGGGATAGGACTGGAGGGGCAAGGGAAGTGCAGTGGAAGTGTCGAATTTGTGGGCTGGGCCTGCATCTTGGGTTTTCTCCTGAAGGCAACAGTGCCCCTCCCCTTCAGGGGGTTTAGGCCGGGAAAGGACCCCATCCGAGATGCTTTAGACAGATGCTCCTGGCTGTGTGAGGAGGACAGGAGTCAGGGGAGTTTAAGAGGCATTTGCAGAAAGTGACCAGGACTGGGGTTGGACCCAGAGAAGAGGAAACAGAGAGAAGGACATACATTTAGAATAGATTTCAGAGGTTATATCAAAACGATTCGACGATGACATTGAAGGTGGGCAGAGATGGTGGGGAGAGAGAGGAAGTAAAGATGGTGCTGTCACTGAAATGAGCGACCTAGCAGGAAGGGGAGGAGGGGAGACAGAGCTCCTGGGGCAGCACATGGAGCATCCCGGTGCAGGGGTTCAGCCAGGAGGCAGGTGAGCAGGGCAGAGGGAAAGGCGACATTGATGCATAGGTGCTGTCATTGCCACTGAGTGGACAGGCATCCAAGGGAAGCCTGGAGGGTGGCTTGGTGGGGGCAGCAGGCAGGGGCCTGAGCCTGTTCTCTGCACCTGCACCAGCCCCTGAGATCATCTCTGCTCCCTCTCCACAGGCCTGGAGTTTGCCTACTCAGAGGCCCCGCGCTCCATGCAAGGCGCCATCATGGGCATCTTCTTCTGCCTGTCGGGGGTGGGCTCACTGTTGGGCTCCAGCCTAGTGGCACTGCTGTCCTTGCCTGGGGGCTGGCTGCACTGCCCTGAGGACTTCGGTGAGTATGGGGCCTCCCCAGGAGTGGGACATGGGTGGAGGGAGGCTTGGAAAGGAGGTGGCAACTGCTAAGTGCTTTGACTCTGGGCAGAAGCAAGAAGAGGGCTAGACTTGGAGAATGGGGTTCTAGTCTGGGCTTGGCCAGTCACCCACAGCATGGCCTCCCTCCTTGGGCCTTTGTTTCCCCAACTGTTGAACTTAGTGGACCTCCAAGGCTCCTTACTGCTTCTGGAACTCTGCCATTTCTGGCTGAAAGGTTACCTTTCTCATGGTGTTTGTATTTCACACCCCCTTCTGAATAGCTGAAGAGGAATTGTAGATACCCCTGGAGACCTTCAGGAAGCCAGACATTAGCGGGTATCTGTCCAGTGTCTTCAGATCCCACCACTGCCCACATGGCCTCAACTGCCAGCCCCAGGGCTGGGACATGGCAGGCACAGGGTGCAAGTCAGAGGATCCCTGTCCTGACCCAAATCTAACCCCTCCTTTCCCCAGGGAACATCAACAATTGCCGGATGGACCTCTACTTCTTCCTGCTGGCTGGCATTCAGGCTGTCACGGCCCTCCTATTTGTCTGGATCGCTGGACGCTATGAGAGGGTGTCCCAGGGCCCAGCCTCCCACAGCTGTTTCAGCAGGGACAGGGGCTGAACACACCCCATTCCAGCCCCTTTGCTTCACTCCACCAGACAGCAGCAGTCCCAGCTCTGGTTTCCTTCTCGGTTTATTCTGTTAGAATGAAATGGTTCCCATAAATAACGGGCATGAGCCCTTCCTCACGACCATGGTCCATGACAAGGGGCAGGGCAGAAGGGGCCTGGGTGGGAGTCCTTGCGGGGGACCAGGCAGGGGACTTGGATCACCAAGCACCAGACGAGCGGCGGGGGGCAGGCGAGAGGCTCGGTGGGACCTCCACCGCTGTTGCCCCAGCTGGTGGCTGACCAGGTGGCTGTGGAGGGTCAGGAGCTGCCCCGGATCCTCTCCATGTAGTTGCGAAGCTCCTCAGGGTCCTTCAGCCCCATGTCCTCACACACCCAGCGGATGTCCTCCTCGCCTGCCACAAGGATGGACTGCACAGCAGGAGCCCCTACAGGCTCCTCAGGTGGCTGGGCTGGAGGGGCTGGCGCAAATGTCACGAACTCTACTCGCTTCCGCCGCCCCCCAGCCTCCTTTCGGGCCAGGGTGCTTGAGGAGCTGGTGGTGCCCTCAGGAGGGCCAGGGGCCAGAGTAGGGGCCTCCCCTCCTCCCCCACTCTCACAGGGGCAGCCCCCCTCCCCCTTGGGCAGGCCAGGGGACTGCCGGTCCAGCTGGCGGCTCAGTTCCTCCTGGTCAGTGCCCAGCCAGACCCAGTTGTGGGGCTGGGGGGAGGTGGGATCAGTGGCACTGTCGGGAGGCTCTTTGCGCTGATAGCGCAGGATGAAGATCACACCATTGACCAAGAAGACGAAGATGGCCACGCAGAAGATTCCCAGCAGGGCGTACATGCCCAGCTCTAGGTCGGTGACACGCTGAGGGGCAGGGACCATCTCCTCCTCCTCTTCCTCCTCCTCCTCCCTGGCTTTGGTGTCCTCCTTCCTGGCCTCCTCCTCTGCCCGCTCAAACTTGCCCCTCACACCTATGTTGTCCCCGACACTGCCTGCCGCCTGCCGTTCACCACCCATGGTGGCTTCTGTGGCTGGTGGGCTCCAAGCAGGGCTGGATGGGAGGGCAGGGGCTGGAGTGGAGGCAGGAGGCAGCCCCAGCCAGGCGGTGCCAGAGGCCAGAGGCACACGGTGGCGGCCCCGGCGGCAGGGCTCGGGCGGGTGCAGAGCCACATGCAGCGGCAGCCCTTCGGCGCCTGCCCCACTCACCACCACCCCGAGCTGGGCGCCCTGCTCCTCAGCTGGCAGGATGGCACCAGGCTCCTCGGCTGAGACGGACAGTCCCAGGTCACGGCGGTCGTAGAGCTCAGCCGGGGCCACAGTGTGATCAGAGAAGGACAGCCATAGGGAGAGGGCCACCTCCTGTGGGGCACACAGACACAGGCAGAGACACGCGAGGGCACGCACGCATGCACAGAGAAACCACTCCCACAGAGACAGGCCACATGGAAGAGAGACCAGAGAGAAAACAGAGACACAGGCAGATAGACAAAACACAGGGAGAGAGGGGACGCGTGTCAATCACCTGTCTGCCACTCAGTCCTAGGGTCTGAGTTATTGGGAGGGTCCTCAGTTAGAGCCATCTAACCAACCTCCCACCATCTCCAGCCACTGCTTGATCACCTCCAGCTGCAGAGAGCTCACTACCTCACAGAGTCAGTCCTCACTCTGAAAACCCTAAGGGGTCAAGCTGCCAGGTTCCCCTTCCTCCCATCCCCCTCTACCATGAGCCCCCATCTGGAGATGTTGACCTCATCCTCCTGACCCCCCAACTGTCACCTGCTTTGGGGCGGGAAGGGCTGACTGTGCCCAGCACGTGGCTGTGACCTCCCCGGGGTGGGCAGTGCCCCGGCTCAAGGTCAGCGAGATGCCCATCACTGGCTGCACCCTCAGCTCCAGCACTGAGACCTTGTCGTCCGTCACAGCCAGGGCCTGCTCCCCCAGGATGGAGTCAGACAGCGGGGAACGCACCTGAGGGTGGGAAGGAGCTGGAGGTGGGGGAGCCTTCCATACAGACAGCCCCCACCCAGAGGGAACTGGGTGCCCCCAACACCCTTACAGGCTGCTCTCCAGAGGTGGGGGGGTCTTTGCCACGGACAGCCCCCACCCAGAGGGAAAAAGGAGCTCCCAGCAGCCTCTTTGGCTACTCTCCCTCTACTCTTTGCACCCCAGTGCATACTTGGACTCCAATCCCACACCTAGGGGACAGTTCCCTTTTCCCTCAAGACCTGGTCCCCACATTACCCACACCTCAGCCCTCCATAGCTAGAGGGCTTCCTCGCTTATGCGGCCACCCCATTCTGAACCCATCCCCAATCCCACTGCTCTCAGACCTAGACCTCACAACTCCCCCACACACTCTGGACTCCTGGCACACTTACTCCCACCCGCAGGCATTCTGGGGGCCCCTCCACCCTTCTCAGGGGGTCTGCTCTCCTGGTCCCCGGCTGCTTACCTCAATGGAGGTGACACCGGGCTCCCGGCCCACTAGGACGCGGCCGCCCTCCAGCGAGGCTACACGCGGGTCCAGCACGCGGGCATGTGGCGCCACAAGGTGGGACACGTCCAGCAGCCAGTTGGGGCCAAGCAGGTGCGTGAGGCGGCGGCCGCCGTCCAGCGGGTGGGCAGCGAAGGGGGCGAGGAAGCGCACACCGGCGCGCTGGTACTGCAGGTGGCAGCCACGGGCGCGCCGCTCAGTCTCATCTACCGCCTCTGCGGCGGGTTCCGCAGGCCTGCAGGGCGGGGAGGCCGGAACTGGCTGTCAGGGCTGCCCGGCCCCAGCCTGCCCAGGGCCCAGCTGCTGAAGATCCCCAGCTCCTCCCCAGCGGCTCCTAATCGCCAGCGGCTCCTGTTTCTCAAAGGCAGACATCCGCCCCTCTTGGGGTCAGGCCCTTCAACCCCCAGCCCACTCCGGAACAGCGCTGTGCCTCGATCACTGCTCTTGCTCCCAAGTGGACCCCAGG
This sequence comes from Mandrillus leucophaeus, assembly GCF_000951045.1. Classification (NCBI taxonomy): domain Eukaryota; kingdom Metazoa; phylum Chordata; class Mammalia; order Primates; family Cercopithecidae; genus Mandrillus; species Mandrillus leucophaeus. The sequence goes on along the minus strand of NW_012110763.1, from coordinate 390,006 downwards.
GCAGACACTCTCTTTCGGGGACCCTGGGGGCGCTCCCTCTCTGAAGGGCCTGGAAGCTAGATTCCAGAGGCGTGGGCCACCTCGCCCTGGGTTTTGGGGAGCCCCCTCCAAGGGTGTTCATTTCGTGAGCTCTGTGTCATCTTAGGCTCTGAGGGTATAGCAGTGACCAGCATAGACAGACCCCGGCTTCAAGGGGCTGACATTCTCGGGGGAGGAGCGTGGAAAGGATGGACAGGCAATATTAACCAGTACTGATGTAGATTAGGAAGTGGAGGGTGCTACGGGAGAAATGAGGCAGGGAAGGAGAGGGATGCGGACGTCAGCAATTTCACAGAAAGCTGTCATTGGTTGGGCGGTCCAGGGTGGAGGTGGGCAGAAAGAACTGCAAGCAACGCGGCAGTTTTTCAGACCCCGACTTGGGCCCATGGCTGTGTCCCCTGCGCCCTCTCCGTCCCAGTGTGACTTGCCAAGGCCTGCCAGCTTCCTCAGGCCTCCACTCACCCTTCGGCAGAGCTAGGTACCCTCCAGCCGCGGACCTGCTCGAGGGTGGTGTCGGTGAGCTCGATGCGCAGTGGTAGCAGCGGGGCCCACACCGTCAGCCGCAGCGAGGCTCGGAGCCGGCGCCACCAGAAGTCCACCCGCACCCCCCGGGCGCCCCGGCTCTCCTTGCCAGCCACGAACACGGCATCACAGGCCTCAGACACCTGTGGAAGGGCAGAGGGCAGGCGGGCGGGCTAAGCCACTAAAGATAGGTGTGAGGTTGGGCCGGGTGGGTGGCTCATGCAGGTAGTCCCAGCACTCTGAGAGGCCGAGGTGGGTGGATTGCTTGAGTCCAGGAGTTTGAGGCCAGCCTGGGCAACATGGCAAAACCCCCTCTCTACAAAAAATACAATACATCAGCCAGGGGTGGTGGCATGTGCCTATAGTCCTAGCTACTGGGGAGGCTGAGGTGGGAGGATCCCTTGAGCCTGGGAAGCTGAGACTGCAATGAGCCGGACTGTATCATTGCATTCCAGTCTGGGGACAGAGTGAGACTCTGTCTCAAATAAATAAATAAATAGATTTAAAAAAAAAAAAAAAAAAAAAAAAGGCATGGGCCAGAAGAGAGCAGCCCGGACCTCAGGCCATAGGATGGGCTCCCACTGAGTTCGGCTCTGTGTCTCATGGGAATGCATGTTGCAGCAGGACTGTTGGTTAAGCCCCTGTTCTTTGTGTAAGATTTTACTGTAGGGGCCATTCCTTGAGTTTCCCTGGGGCTCAGTCAGGGGAACTGGCCATTGCATACCAGTCTGCCTCCTGGCAGAGCAGGGGTGTGAACCCAAAACTTTGGCTCCTTATTCATGCTGGCCTTTGACATTGCTCTTGGAGCCCCCTGGCAGCCAGCTACAGCCAGGTAGGCAGAGGTGGGGCAAAGCAGATCTCCCCACCAAGGCCCTCCAGCAGGAACCACACACATTTGAGCAAAGGGCGCCACAAGTGGGGAAAGGCGCCTTCTCCCTTCAGGTGGCTGCGATTTGCATACATGCAGGCTCCATGCTTCCCCTCTTAGAACTTCAAGATAAGAAAGTTCCTCTACCCACCCCCCTTTTTTTTGGTTCACAATCACCAGAAATAATAATAATAATTTTTACCATTGTATAATTATTACATCATATTATAACAGCAATAGGCACCATTGTTTCAGCTCCTGCTATCTGCCGAATACTGTCTTAAGGTGCTTTTAATTCTTACAACAACCCAAAGATATGTTCCCATTTTAAAGTTTAGGGAATGAGGCTCAGAGAGGTTAGGAGATCAGCCCATGATCACACAGCTGGTTGACAACAAGGATGTGTTTCAAACTAAAACTTTCTGATCACAAAGTACGTGCTCTCAACTCTCAGGCCAGCTCACCTGCCCATGCAATAATAAGCATGAAAGTGTCTAAGGTTGGGGACTGTTAGGGTTACTTGGCTCCCACTTGATTTGGGAGAGAGGTGGCTGGAACAAAAGAAATTGAAGCTGTGGTTCCTCCCATGAGGTTTCTGGTCTTAAGAAGAAGCTGTTCTCTTGGGGACCCACATGAGGAAGGAGGAAAGGGGTGTGTGTGTAACTGTGCCCACACAAATGCAGACTCACATGAGCTGGGTACCTGCCACTCACCTGCAGGACCTGCGTGTTGGCCGACTCACAGCCGACATGCTCTGTCACCTCCACCAAGGCCCCCCCGCCGTCCACAGTGACAAGGCGCACGGGGACATGCTGGGGCACTCCAGTCAGTGGTGCTGTATTCACCAGCTCCTCAGCCTGGGGGTGGAGGAGGAGCTCAGCCCCAGGTCCCTCAGCTCATGGGCTCCTGGGACTTGGCCTCCAGCCTCCCCCAGCAGAGATGGAGGTCTCCTTACCTTGGCCAGTGGGATAAGGGCTCTGATGTCTCGCTCTGACACCAGGATCTCCCACACCATTTTGTCCTTCTCTGCTTCAGGGGCCTGGCCGGGGTACTCCAGCTGCCACGTGACGGGGCGAGTGACCGCTACGCCCCCACCAGTGCTATTCTCCACCACGAAGTCCACCCACAGGAACTCAAACAGTTCAAGGGAACTGCCAGCCAAAAGAGAGAGAGAAGCCAAGTACTCGCTAGCTGCCAGGTATGGCCTCAGCTGTTCCTACATTCATGATTATCCCAATTTTACACAGGAGAAAACTGAGGCACAGAGGTTATATAGCTCACTTAAGACCACACAGCAAAAAGTAGCAGGGCTGGGATCTAAACCCAAGCATCCTCGCTGCAGCCCAAACTCTGACCCACTCTTGGCCTCTCTAAGATCCTTGAAGCCACTTAACCACCTCCCACCCGGCAAGGTGGCTTGCTCCCCTGCCTGCCGGGGCCCGCTTCCCCCAGACCTCTGCTTTCCACAGCCACTGAGGTGGCATGCGGGAGATTCACTTCCAGGTCCCAGGACCAAACACTCGACCCTCTCAATGATAAGCTTCCTCTGATCAAACAAACATCTATGTGCTGGGAACCGTCCTGGGTGCTTGATATGCAGTACTTTATTTTCAAAAATGCTAAGGGATGCATTATTATTCCTATTTCACAAGTGAGGAAACTGAGGCTTGGTTAGGGGAATGTTCACTGGCTTGCCCCAGGTTTTGCCCATCCCGAAAGCATCAGAACCAGAATTCAAACTGGGGCTACCGAGTCCATGGCCCTGACCCAGGCTCAGGGCATGAATAAGAAGAGTTCAGAACTGCAGCTGGGCTTTTTGGGGAAATGTGAATGGCCCAGAGAAAGAACCATTTGGTGGGAGCAGAGGGATGGAGTAGTGGCTATGAGGGCTGTACCTGGGGGACAGGATTGGTTGGCATCCCTTAGAATAACACTCACAGACACTTGCTATGCCTGGCACATGGCTGGGGCTGGGAAGATAAGTGGCCGAATGAATGAATGAATGATGCCTGCTTTGTGCTTTGTGCCTTGAAAAAGTCTGTCCTTGTGTCTCCCACCTGGGGATCTAGAGGCAGCATGGCAGCTCCCAAGTCTGCCCACCTGCACTCTATAACCAGCCCTCCCTCCCTTGCCCCCTGGGTGGAAGGAAACTGCCCACCTGGAATCTGGCTCTGTGAGCCCAGCACGGTGGCAGGTGATGAGGGTGGTGTGGTGCTTGGAACCCTTGAAGCGGTCCAGCTTGGCAGTCCACAGTGTGGGCTGGGCTGGGCGGGCGGCTGTCACATGCAGCCCCTTCTTCACCTTGATCCTGGGGAAGAGGGTATAGGCTCAGTTTGGCAAGGTGGATGCTGAAGTGTGGGCTGGACTGAAGGGGAAAGACAAGGGGCCGAAGCCCTCTGACCTCCCCGGCTCCAGTCTGAATCTCCTCTTCACCATCCTCCAACCCAGAAGGACCCCGCCTCAGTGCAGCTCACACCTTCCAGCTCTCCCCTACCCAAAGACCACTTACGTCTCCCCACTTCCCATAAGGTCAAACCTTAGCCTGGCATTCGGGGGCCTTCCAGGGTCTGGTTCAGCCTTACCTTTGGCTGTGACATCTCTCCATGCACTCTCTGCTTCAGCTACATACAAGTTCTTCCCCCCACACACAGCACTCATTCGTGGCTCCAAGTCTTTGCCCAGTCTGTGCCTTCAGTCTGCTCTGCCCTTTCTTACTTTACCTGCTGATGCTTTAAGCCACCAACAACTCACAGACCATTTCCTTTAGAAAGCTTTTCCAGTGGTGGGATGAATTTCCCCCTTACTGCACCCAGTGACCCAAGCTCCCACAGCACTGCGAACCTCCCTCAGTGCTTACACACCCACATGCCTTCTAATCCAATTCATGCCCATCCAGCTCCCTTCCCTACCACTGGGGGCCCCTTTCTGCCAGACAGGGACTGGCCCTTGCTCGTGTTTGGATCTGCAGAGTGAAGACACAGGGCTTGGCAGGCCGCAAGTGTCTAGGAAAGATCTGCTTAATAAGAGTGAGAATAGGAGGGCGTAGGAGATGGGGAGACACAGAGACGGGACATGCACAAACCCAGGCAGGGCTTGAAACGAGGTCTCGGTTTCAAAGCATGTCTGCAGACCACTCTTCAACCCTCAGGAAAGGTCTCATTACGAAGTGAACCAGTCCCAGTGCCTCACCGTAACCAAGCCCAGGACTATCCTGCCTAGAACTCAGGCTTCTCAGAATCCTAAAGCCTAAGAGATGTCTCACCCATGAATTCCTGCGCTAGACTCCAAAAGCAAGTCGTACTCTGCAAGCCCTTGCCCGGTGAACTGGGTAGGTGGGTGGGGGCTGCTTTGGGGGAACTTATTACAGAAAAGGAAATGACACAAAGAATGAGGGCCTTCCTATGGGGAAGACCGGGCTCTGTCCAAAGCCTAGGGACCTACGGCGAGGGTGGCAAGGAGGGAGAGCATGTAGGTGAACATGATTGGGGCAAATATCCCTCCGGAGCACTGGGGCAAGAGTCCACGCTTAGGTACTGCATTTTCCAGTCTCTAAGCCCTTTGCGGGTTCCCCTCCCTGCAGCCTTGCAGCTGCCCTGAAGCTGGACCATGTTAGCGCCATTGGATAAAGGAATCTCAGGGAGGTGCCAGGGAGAGGGGCAGCTTCCTACTTCTGACTCTAATTCCAGGGCTGTGCCCATGGTGGGCTCCTACCAGCACAATTATGGCTTTTTACCTGGAAGGAGTTTGGTGGACACATGTTTTGCAGAGGTCAAGGATTCCAGCAAGGACCCCAAGAGAAGCAGGTACCTGTCCCTAGTCTTCCCGCAGAGGTTCCCACCCTCACCCATCCCCACGGCCTGGTGCTCACCGCAGGGTCAGGAGGCTGGCTGTGAAGTTGTGCCGAAGCAGGACGGTAGCACTAAAGAGCTGGCCGGGCCGCACTGGCACGTCAGGCACCCGCAGAGTCACAGCCTCGTCCAGTGGTACCTCCTGGTACTGCGGGGGATCTGCTGGGCGCAGCTCCACACCCCCCACTGGGAGGGCCTGCTCCCCCGGGTCGTTCTCCTCACCGGAGCCACAGCCCCCGGGGCCCTCAGCCGCAGGCTCAAGCGTGTAGGCCAGCTCGGCCCGTGTGGTGGAGGCCTGGGAGAACCAGTGCGAGGGAAGCTCCAGCTCCACCACGCAGGCGCCCAGGGATGGCTGTGAAGACATGACAGCAGTAATTGGAATGCGGGTGGGCGCAGGGCGAGGAACAGGATTCTCAGCACCCACGGCAGGAAACCCAGAGCTGGAGGGGCTCACGAAAGGGAGGCCCAGCATGGGCCGGAGACATCGCCTGGGTGACATAGCAAACCGGCGACATGGCTGGGGCTTCAAACCAGGTCTAGGTTTCAGAGCATGTCCGCAGACCACTCTTCAGACCTTGGGAAAGACCTTTGCGGGAACTTATTACAGAAAACGACACAAAGAATGAGGGCCTTCCTATAGGGAAGAGCGGGCTCTGTCCAAAGGTTAGGGACCTACGGCAAGGGTGGCAAGGAGGGAGAGCATGTAGGTGAACATGATCGGGGCAAATATCTCTCTCTGGGGCACTGGAGCAAGAGCCCATTACTTTGGGAAAGGTCTCATTACAAAGTAAGCCAATCCCAGTGCCTCACCCTAACCAAGCCCGGACTATCCTGCCTAGAATCTAATCTTCTTCTCAGAATCCTAAAGCTCAGGAGATGCCTCTCCCATGGAGTCCTGTGCTAGACTCCAAAATAGTGGAAACAGCAATTATAAAAGTAATACTAATAACGCAAACACACTGGCGGAGTGATTACTCTGCCATAAGCTATCCTTACATTCATCTCACTTACTCCTTCCTCCAACTCCAGATGAGGTAGGAATTGTTATCGCCCCATTCTTCAGATGAGGAAACTGAATCTCAGAGAGATTAAGTTACTTGCTCAAAGTCACACCAAGGACTGAACTCCCTCTGGGGCCCTAAATAACCTTTTCATAGCACTGAAAGCAGTAGGGGCAGAAATGGAGTCGGTGGTCCACAACCCCCACGCGTCCCAAGAGTGGGGGCTTCCTCTCTGCGGTGGGCCCACCACCTGGCTGATGCAGCTGCAGCAGGACCAGCCTAGGTGGGGCCTGTCTATACTCACCTGGAAGCGGCAGGCTTGGTGAGCAGTGCCCGCAGGGTGCGTGGCATGGAGCCGGGCACAGGGCAGGCTGCCAGACCCTGGTGGCCAATCCTGCCCTTTGAGGTGGAAGAGAACCCGGGCGTGTGGCTCCGCTGGAGTCACAGCCGCTTCCACTGACACGGCCCGCACGTCCCATGGGACTGGCCGTTGGTGGGGCTCAGTGACTCGAGGAGGGACCACCTGGAGGGAGAATGAGAGGGCTTAACAAAAGAGGAGGTTGCGGGGCAAGATCTAGGAAGATGGGATCCCAGCTTGGCAGAAGAGAACCCTTGTGGGCTTCAGTTTCCCCCTCTGGACTATGAGGAGCACAGCAGGGGCTGGGGAAGGCTCCCAAGCCATGCCCAGCAGACCTCAGGCCCTGAGTCCTGTTAGCCTGAGAGTCCCTGGTGCCCCCTCCTTACCTGCTGAGTGGCAAAAGGTGGGTAGGAGGCCCGGAGAAGTGGCTGGGCCCTGGGCCAGGGCTGCAGGAGCAGAAAAGTCTCAGATCGGGAGCTCAGAGAGGAGTTGGCAGGTGGGTAGTGGCCCACCTGCTGCACACGGAAGTGCTCAGGGGCGTCTAGGAGCTCCAGGGCTGCCGGCAGGTAGACAGGGTCCAGGGGAGCCTGGCCACAGTCCACTGAAGAGGGATAAGAGGGAGAGATGGCAACAGCTTCAGAGCTGGCAGGGGCTGACCTGAGCGCCATGCTGGGGCACAGTAGTTGTGAGCAGGGGAGGGAGAAAAGGGCTGTAAATGTCCCTTCCCCTCTCACCACCATTTCACAGATGACGTCACTGAGGCTTAAAGAGCCTCACGCAGGTAGCATGTAGCAAAGCCAGGATTCAAATCTGAGTCCAGGACTGGACACTTCCCAGCCATTCCTTCTACTTTCCACAGACCTTGGCTTTCTTCTCTCCAACAGCCTTCTCAATGTCTGCTTTTCTCCAGCTCCTGCCCTCTATCTACTCGCCTCTGACACCAAGGCACTTCTGGGGTACAACTCTCCCCAGACTGGGCCAGTGTGGTAAAAGATGGTAATGAAGTGAGCTTTCTCTGCCCTGATTCCTTGGCCAGGCTTTGCTGGGCATCCACCCCTCCTCCCCCATCATTGCCATGGCAACCTGAAGCATCTTTCCAAGCTTGCTCCCTTCTTCCCTGAACCGACTGGTATCGAGTGCAAGTGTGGGATGGACAGGTGCGGAAGGTGCTGAAGAGATCTGTGAAGGCACTTGCTTGCCCTGGGGGTGGGGTGGAGACCATGAGCCTGGGGCGACTGTCAAAATAATCAATCATCAGAAGGACAAAGGACCACTAAGGCCATATTGGTTTGCCCTAACTATGAGCACTAATAATAATAATTAGCATTTTGTGAATGCTATATGCAGGTGAGAATTTAAATACTATATGTGTATGAACTATTTGAGTCTTTGTAATAATTCTGTGAACCAGGTTCTATTATGATGAATCTCATTTTGTGGATGTAGAAAATGAGGCAGAGAGGTTAAGGAACTTGCCTATGGTTCCACAGCTGGAGAGTGAAGGAGCTGGGAGTTCATCCCAGGCATTAGCCACTAGACCATCCGGCCTCTCCACCTGCCACCTCTCTCTCCACTCTTCACTGCCACGGTGCACCCTGCAGGCTTCATGCCCTGGAGCACACCTCCTCTCCTCAGCTCTGCCTGGTGGCACCTCCCTCCTCATTCAGGGCCATGAGTGAATACGGCCTCCTTCTGAAGGAAGCCCTCCTTGGTTACTCACCTTCCCACCAGTCTCCTGTCTTTTGCAACCCTGGGTGCCTCCTCTGAATTAGTAATCTTCCTATCAACCAGGGACCTTGTCGTGCTCATCCTGGAATTCCCCCAAACTAGGAAGCTCTCCCTAGAGAGGATTTCCTGGGAGCCTGGAGACCTGAACTTAAATTGATGAACCTTGGGTCAGGCATTAACATTTTGAAGCCTGTTTCCTCACTTGTAAAACGGGCAGAAGCATTAGGTGACACTGTGGACAGGACAGGGCTGTGTAAACTGTGGAGTGCTGTCTGGAGGGGGGAGGCATTATTGCTGCTGCGTAATGGATTTGACAAGGTTTTCCTCCTCTCTCTAGTAGGACTCCCACCGGGTCCCTCGGGCTGGGGAGCAGGTGGCTGAAAGCAACCCCACAGCTAGCTCCCTCTCAGCCCCACAGCTGGACTGTGGGTGGGGGTGGGGGAATTGGTTTCAACCTCCTTCCTGGCCCTCCCCACCAAGGAGCATATAACTGAGAGGCTCTCCCTGCCCCCTGCCCCCTGCCCCAAGCGTAACAGGTGACTACTGCTCCCTAGGGGCAGCCACTGGCTTCAGATTTGCCTCCTACTCCATTGCCTCCGTAATTACAAGATGCTCTTAGCCTGACTCCCACGGACTCCCATCACCCAGCGCTCGGCTCTCTCGGTGGGGAGGAGGGCAGAGAATGTTTCACTGTCCCCCTGGTCTTCTGTGGCATCCTTTGCCTTGCAGCCACAGCCCAGCTAGCTCAGGTCAAGGGAGTCCGACTCCCACCCCGAAGAACAGGGAAGTTGCTGCCCTTTCCCCCAGTGACAGGAATCCTCCCAAGGGCCCTGGAAGGCAAGGATGCGGCCATCCCTGGAGACGCCAAAGTCAGGGAGCCCCTGGAGGAAGGCGGAGGGAGGGCTTGTGTATCTTGCAGGTCCCAGGCAAAGGGGCTGCTTTCCACTCCCGAGGGGGGTGGGTTGGTGTTGGCGGAAGGAGGCTAGGAGGGTGCAGCGCTACAGACCACAGATGAGGGAGTGGGGATGACGTTAGTGCGCCCGGGACCGGGGCCACTGGGTTCGATGCCCGGGCTGAGGGGCCCCTCGCAGAAGGTGCGGGACAGGGAAGCTCCGGCGCCGGGCTGCCCCGGGTCGCCGCGGGTCAGGAAGGAGCTGCCGGGTCGTGCAAGGTGAAGGAAACCTTAGGGGCGAGCGGCTGGGGAAAGGTTCCCGAGGGCAAGACCTCTCCGACCTTCAGGGCGCTGCGGGGCGACCCCGCTCAGGGTTCAGTCCGAGAACCCGAAGGTTCGTGGCTCCCGGACATCACTCGCTCCCACTCGCCCCGGCCCGGCCCTCCCCTCCCGCTGACCTCTCACGACGTCCACGGCGAGGGCCACCAGGAGGCAGAGCAAGGGGCCGTAGGGCCCCCGGGGGGCCGCTGCCGCGCGCCCGGCCATCAGCGCGCACATCCTTCCCACAGAAGGCGGGGACCAGGCGGGCGGCTCAGGTGGCCCTGGTCCCACCCGGCATCTCCCGCACCCGCTCCGCGCCAGCCACACCTGGCCCGCTGGGTCCCCGCCGCCGCCGCCGCCGCCGCCGCCCGCCCCGCGGCTGCAGTTCCCAGACAATGGAGCGGGAGCAGCGGGGTGGGAGGGAGCGAATCGCAGCACATGGGCTGCCCCCTCCGCCCCGCCGGGTCCTAGTGCCCTACGGATTCCCCACCCCTGCGCGCTCCGGCGACCCAGGTCGGGAAGAGGGCCACGTCCCAGGAAGCAACAGAGGACGGCCGCCTCTGTGTTTCTCCCTCTCGGAAGCTTCTGACCAGGGAAGAAAAAGCCACTTCCTCTGCCTCACCCACCCCCACAAGCAGCTCACCTGTGAAGGCATCTGACACCTGAATTCAGGGACATATGGGATGGGAGCTGTAGGGACAGCAAAAGAGTGAGGGAGTCAAACGAGGCCAGATGCCAACCACCTGAGCCTGCCCTGACACAGCCCTAGGCCACCGCCGTGGAGGAAGGGCTCTAGGTGCGGGCAGCTCTAGTCTCTTGACCAGCTCCACCTGGGGAGCACCCTGCAGAGCCTAGGAAGGGTGAGGGTTGCTCAGCACTCCCGAGGGAAAGCCGGCCTCAAGGGTCCTGATCCAGCGTTGCCTACCAGGCAGTTTGGGGAGAGGCCCAGAACAGGAGCCCTGGCTGCACACTCTCACGCCCTGGGCAGCTTACAAAGAAAAACATGTCTGAGGCCCTCCGCAAAATTGGTCCAGCCTGTGGGCCAACTGGAAACCTTGGCACAGGAAAGTCCTCAGGTGGGTGGTGAAGGGGAGGGCAGGCAAGTCTTCTCCAGGCTGCCCACCCACCTCAGCACACCGCAGGGAAGGGGTGCCCCCTCCGCCCAGCACGCGCACACATTTCCAGCAGTGCTGGTCGTTCCTACGTTTGGAATGGAGGCACACCTTCCTCATTCCTTGTGCCCCTGGAGGGAAGGGTACCTGGTACCAGCCTGCCTTTTCAGCTCTCCCCTCTGCCGGCTTCACACTGTCCCCACAGGGAGAAGTCGGGAGGCGGAGCTGCACTACAGAAATGGGTTTAGCAGTAGAGGAGACATCGAAGCAATCCAGACTTGGAGTAAATACATTTTATTCAGAACAAGATAATAAAATAGCGTGCATTTTATTTAAAACCAACCAAGCGCTGATAAAAAATATATATATATCACTGCAGCTGTGATTCCACATCAAACCTGAACAGTAAGAATTGGGCATATTTTCTTCACATCATGTGCCAGGCCTGGCAGAGAAGGATACCCACCTCCACCAGAGCCTCAAAGGAAAAGTGGCCCCTAACCACCAAGATGGGGCACCCTGGTGGAGAGGGGCAGCTGGCAGCTCACCCTGCTCTTCACAGACCACGCGAAGGGAAAGGAGCTGCCTGTGTTCCTCCCGGGCTGCCGGGGTGGACGCTGGTCAGCAACTCCTTCTTGGTTTCAGGGAGTGGAGCGATGGGGACAGAAGTGCATGCAGTTGTGCAAACAAGGAGGCGGGTCCTCCTTCCTCCTTCAGGGTCTCTGAAACCCCCATAGGGCATATAATGCCCAGCAAGGTCCCACTTGCAAGCACATGCCTACAAAGCAGCAGCCATCTTTTGTTCTGGCTGATGGGGAATCAAGATTCTGAGAGTGACTGCTCTTCTCTTGACACAAAACAGCCACAGAGCACTTTCCTACATACAGTATGGCAGCGGGCAAGCAGAGGGCCCTGCTGGCTCGGATTAAGGCACTTGAAACAGACACAAGGTACATCCTCCTCCCCTCCAGCCCCCACAGGCCTCAGGGGACCCTGTTTCCCCACCCTTTATCCTTGGGTCCCATTACCCCTGCCCCTCTCCACTGCTGGGCAATGAAGAGGACAGCAGCGTGCCTTACAGGACCATGGTTTGGTGGGAGTACAGGCTAGGAGGATGAGGAAAACAAGAAGGGAGCTGGAGATTTGGCCAAGGAGCAACTTCAGAAGGACAGAAGAGCAAGAGCATTAGGAGGAAGCCAAGGCAGCAGCAGAGGGAAGCCAGTTAAGTCATGAGAGACCAATGGCAGTGATGTTTGCTGGTGCAGATGCAGAAGCCAGGGGGAGGCCCCTCCAACCTTCCCTGGTGAGGCAGGCTGGGAGCAGAGAAAGGGTTAAGAGAGCAACTCCAGACAGAGAACCTCAGAAGACAGGGCCGCAAGGACTGGCAGGGGGAATGGCCTTTCTCTGTTTCTCTTGGCTGGTGGGGCTGGGGCAGGGATCAAGGTTCTGAGGCTGAGACAGGGCAAGAAAAGGGCAGGGGGCTGGTAGGAGGGCTGTGTTGCCCCGAAGCAGCTCAGCTCTTTGGTATGACACTGGAGGTGCGTGGGGCCTTCTGCTCACTCCTCCTCCACACTGCGGGCCCCCTTGGCCGCTCGCCTCTGGCGCCAGCGCAGCTCCTCCACCTGGCGCTCCAGCCCTCGCACCTTGGCCTCAAGTTGGGCCCCAGAGGCTCGGGAGCCAGTGAGCCGGCTCAGCAGGGCGTAGAGGATCAGCAAGGCCAGGAGTAGCAAGGCCCGGGTGGAAGGGTCGGGCACCGACCTCACCAGGGCCACAAAGCCGGCCAGGAAGATGACAAGCTTCAGGCCCCACAGGATCCGCCCCAGCAAGGCCAAGACCAAGCCGAGGAGCAGGGACAGCAGCCAGTACGCGACCAGGGCCCCTGCTCCCCACAGCAGGAAGGTCTGGACTTGGCCAGGGCTGAGCTTCAGGCCCTGGGCGAGGTAATCACCTGGAAGCCAAAAGAGTCAGAGTCAGCCAACCTGGAGAAGTGGTGAGGGGAGAGCGGGGCAAGAGCTAAAAGGGTGAGAGGCGCTAGCCACATTGCAAAGGAATAAGGTGTTCTAGTAGACTCAGAGTGATATGGGTTGGAATCTCAGCTCTGTTTCTTGCTGGCTGTGAGGACTGGAGTAGATTACTTGCTTCTGTTGAGCTGCAGTTTCATTTACTAAATGGGAACAATTCTACTGCCTCCCTGTACTGTGGCTGGCAATTAAATGAGATACTACAGCTCAGCACGATGCCTGATAGGAAGTGAACAACTGGCACGTGGGGGTGGAAGTTATTTTTTAGGGGGTCCAGGTGGGACAGGGTTTTGCTCTGCTGCCCAGGCTGGAGTGCAGTGGCGTGATTCCGGCTCACTGCAACCTCCACCTCTTCGGTTCAAGCGATCCTCCCACCTCAGCTCCCAAGTAGCTGGGACCACAGACACACGCCACCATGCTTGGCTAATCTTTTATAGAGACGAGGTCTCATTATATTGCCCAGGCTGGTCTCAAACTTCTGGCCTCAAGTGACCCTCCTGCCTTGACCTCCCAAAGTGCTGGGATTACAGGCGGGAGCCACCACACCCGGCCATGGTAGTTCTCGGCTTGCTCTTTGGCCGTGTCTCTGCAGGATCCTGGGAAGGGTTAAGCAACTTGGGGAAAAGGCTAGACCCTGACAAAGATGAACTCCCCCAAGTAGGAAAGTACAGGCAAAGCTCTGGCTGACTACCCAGTGCTCCAACACTCACCAGCCAGCCCCAAGGCATTTAGCAGCTGTGCGGAGATCCCAGACAGAGCAAAGAAGGCCACAGAAATGGCTGATGAGATGGCCCACAACACTTGGGACGAAGACTGTGGAAAAAGCATGGAGCGAGATGAGTTCATAATTAACAACGGTCCTCGCCTTCAAACCTGATCACCACTGTCCAGGCAAGGACTGCAGGAATGTCTCAGACCTGTTTCTCACCCAGTGGTGACAGGCCTGGGTCAGAGGGGTAGGCGCCTTGGGGCTGGCTAAGGGGTCCCTTCCACACCCACCTTCTAGTGTACAGGGATGGCCAACAGGCCGTCTCTCCTTCCTGAACCGGAAACCAGGGCATCTGGGACATCATTTAACTGCTTTGCTGGGATACTCCGGAGGGAGTAGTAGGTGTACTTGTGTGTGAATGACGGAGACAATTAAATACTTTTAGTAGTCACCCTGTAAAAGTGGAGCCCTGCTAGCCTTCCAGGGAGTCATGAAGGTGTGTGGAGAACATCTGTAAAGGGATAGGATGTTTCAGTGAAAAAGGAGTCTATCAGCTATACTATATTATGGATTTAAAAAATGATTGTCTCAGCCCTTCAGTCCAGCCTATCAAAATTATGTGATACCACGCTTGGGATGCCACTAGGTAAAAAAGATAACCCTGCCTTAGGCTCCCAATAAGCCCAACCCACTTCTACAGGTGAAGGAATGGATTCAGGGCTTGATATTTTCCCATTTCGAGATTCTAGGTCAGATTTAGACCAAAGTGAGACTCTACGGTCACCCAGTAACATGGGTTTATAAAGATGGCTCATTTTCCAGCCTTTCTGGCAAGGAAAGGGCAGGAGCCAGGAAAAGATAGGGGTGGAGCTAAAAGGCCCTAGGACAGGAATCAAATAACGAGGAATTCAAAGACAAGTGCTGTGTGGCTTCTTTTTGTGGAATTTGGGGCTCTCTGCACCAGAGAAGATGTGGAACTAAGATGAGTTGGCCATTACCAACCTCTCTTTTACTTTTCTTTAATGTGTGTAGTCACACAGGGACTACCTTCCTTACCTCTGACACCAGGTGCATGGTCTCTGGCCCAATCCAGGCATCCAGTGTCCCCCGTACAGATCGACCTATCTGGGTCAAGAGATCAACTGGGGCCTCTCTCTTCTGCTGGCCCGGTGGTGCAGAGTCTTGATGGGACTGGGCCAATGCTGAGTGGAGGAGGATGAGGGCCACTAGGACCATCAGGATGGCTTTGAACAGATGCTTTCCCCATCGTGAACTGATGCTGGAGGCTGCCATGACTGGGTCTGCCAGGAGAGAAGCACAGCATGAGCTGAGTGCCATGGTAGACACACTCACCCTCCCAGCTCTCATTATCCCAACATCCTTCTCCGCCCCTACCTCCAGCAAGCACCAAGCTAACCCTGGAAAGAAAGTGCTGTTAGCTGGGAGAGGAAGGACTGGGACTTCCAACTGGAGCTGGGTACAACCATCTGACTCACAGGTTCCTCTTTCACATTCTTTACCACTTGCATGTTAATTAACCAGCAAATATTATTCAACACTTTAGAGTGGGTGAGAAGATCTCTCTCAGGTTTGTGCCAGTTCTAAAAATCTGAAGGCCTGTCCCTGTATCGTAGGTGCTATAGGCATAAAAGAATTATAAGACTCTATAAAGGCTCTGTCCCAAGGAGCTTATAATCTACTTAAGATAAAGCTGGTATAAAAAACAACTTAAAAATAGCACACAAGTAGGATTACTGCCATATAATGGTATAAAGAAAAGTGCTCAGTTATGTGCTCAAACAAGAATAACTGCACATATGTCATCTTCTCTGCAGGACCATCATGTGAGGTGGCTTTTATCCTCCTCATCCCTACAAGTACAGGTGAAAGAAACTGCAACTCAGAAGTTAAGCATTTTCCCATGGTCACTGGGCTACACAGAAAGGCCAGGATTTGAACCCAAGCTTCTGCTTCCACCCATCTTCATTAGGAGTCAAGTTATATCATGGGTCTCAACCATGGCTGCTCCCTGGAATCACCTGGAAGCTTCACAAGTACTGATGTCTGTGTCCCAAGCCCAGAGGCTCTGATATCATTGTCTGGGTGTGGCCTAGCCTTAGACCTGCAAGAGCTCCCTAGGCAGTTCCCCTGTATGAAGTTGAGAACCACTGATACAGAGTGATCTCACCTCCCCACCCCCAATGGAGGTGCTGTAGTTTGAAGAGCAAAACTCATGTTGAGATTTAACTGTCCTTGCACCACCTGCAGAGCCTGGGAGCTCCCGGCCCAGCCAAGGATGTTGGATCTCATGATCCTCAGTACTTTTTTGACACCCCATTCCCCTCAGTAAAATAGTTTGACCCCTTCCCCGCCAAAAAAAAAAAAAAAAGAAATTTAGGGGTGAGGGATAGCATTAGGAGATAAACCTAATGTAAATGACGAGTTAATGGGTGCAGCACACCAACATGGCACATGTATACATATGTAACAAACCTGCACGTTGTGCACATGTACCCTAGAACTTAAAGTATAATTAAAAAAAAAATTATATTAGACTCTCCATAGTTTGGAAAAAAAATTCCATTTTGTAAAATAAGTAGATTGTACTAGATTCACTTTTCATGTCTAAACATTTTCTGTGATTTTATGAATTTGATTAAATATCAATTGAATTTCCTTTCCAAATAAATGAATTCCAACATGGAAAAAAAAAAAAAAAAAGAAATTTAACTGTCATGATGATGGTATTAAAAGGGAGGACCTTTAAGAGGTGATTAGGTTATGAGGGTTTAGCCCTCATGAATGGATTAATGCCGTTTTCTTGGGAGTGGATTAGTTATCCCAGGAATGGAGCTCCTGATAAAAAGGATTACTTTGGTCTGATTTCCTCTCTGTCTCATGTGCTGGGTTCTGCCTTCTGCCATAGGATGACCCTTGCCAGATGCCAGCGCCATGCCCTTAGACTTCCCAGCCTCTGGAACTGTGACCCTAATGAATTTCTGCTCATTATAAACTACGCCATCAGTGGTATTCTGTTATAGCAAGCAGAAAAGGGACGAGGACAGTGGGCAAGGGTATAACAAACAACCTTTAAAGAAAGATACTATTAATCAAAAGCTAACCTTCAGCTAGGTCTTGCCATGCACCACCTCGCTCATTTAACTGTCACAACAGCCCATCCGCTGGGTGTTGCTATTTTCCCCCATTTTACTGATGAATTAATTGAGGCAGGTTAAGTAGTAAGTGGGGAAACCAGCATTTGAATCCAGGTACTTCTGACATTGGACCCCTCACACACAACAACTCTGCTGTATTGTCTCCAACTAATTCTCAGAAGTGATTTCGAAAGTCATACAGGCTAGGCACGGTAGCTCAATCCTGTAATCCCAACACTTTGGGAGGCCGAAGTAGGAGGATTGCTTGAGCCCAGGAGTTTGGGAGCAGCCTGGGAAACATAGGGAGACCCTGTCTCTACAAAAATATAAATAAAATTCATTAGTCAGGTGTGGTGGTGCATGCCTGTATTCCCAGCTATTTGGGAGGCTGAGGGGGGAGGATCACTTCAGCCCAAGAGGTCACGGCTGCAGTGAGCTGTGATCATGCCACTGTACCCTATCCTGGCCAAGACAGCAAGACTCTTAAAAAAAAAAAAAGTCACACCACAGATTATTCATGAGTTAAAATAAACATGGCATCTACCACTCATCTCAGTGAATTACTGGTGAAAATTACCTAACAATTTTGTGCTTTGTGCTCTGGTCTTGTAACACAATGCCACAGACAAGTTAAGATCCAACAAGTGCCAACTCATTGAAGCAGGTAAAGATCAGCCAAGAAAAAAGTATGCAAGTTCAACTTCTATTTGCCACTGTGCTTGAGAAATGTCAGACAGTGCCAGCAAATTCCCCGTTCTCCTCCAGGCTCAGAAATGAACCTGCAGCTCCAGGAGTTTTCATGATTCAGACCTGATGTTCAGAGGCTAAGCCATGCCCCTGAGGTAGGAGCAGTCAGGTTTTTGAAGTTTTTGCAGTTACGCAGGCACTCAGTGAGGTGAACATAAATCCAGAGCTTGAGGATGGACGAGAGAGAAGAGAAGGATGTCCCAGTCTTGCTTAGTGGGAAGGAGGAGTCTAGGAAAGGGTTCTAAAAAATACTACATTTAGGGTACTTTTTGGTCCAGAAACAGCTGCTCTAAACCCTTCCTGAAGCCTGGAGGGTCAAGCAGGGCTGAAAAACATGCAATTCAAGGCCCTCAAGCTGGGAAAGCCTTCTACTCTCTTTGGCACAAATCAAGAACCAGATGGTTCCTGCCTGCCAGTGGTCAGAGATGAGGAAAGCACAGGTCAGTTCCTGAGTTATCTAGGTCATAACCATGTTAGGGACTTAAAGAGCAGGGTTGCTATCTTGGGTCAGATCCTTTATCCAAGGACCTCCACCAGGAGGGATCAAATGTCGTTTCCTCAGCCCTAGGAGTTCAGGGTGCCATGAGCAGCTCCTCCCACAGCAGCCTGTCTTGTTCTGTGCCAGCCCCAACTTTCCAGTGGCCGTCTGCCCCAGTCAAAGGGAGCTAGGAGACCTTGAAATAAGCCCTCTACAGTGAGGCTGGCATTGTCATGCCAGCTGATGATCTGAAGTGCACCAGAAACCAAATCTAATAGGATTGTGTAGTGTACCCTTTGGAGATAATGAGTGCAGAGATTGGCTGGCTGGTCTGCTTTTTCAAATTGTTTTCTTTAACAGGACTCCTCATTTTTTTCCAGGTGAATCTCAGGCAGTATGGAATCACTGCTATTAGGCCTCCGCACTTTGGCCTAATCAAATAGTTTTACTAAAGGCGTGGAAACCGTCTCAGCCTCTGTGAGGAGGAAGCATGTCTTAAAACTTCTTCACATTCTGCAAGGCCTGGCGTCAGACAAATAGTAGGCACTCAACAGCAACTCATAATACAAAGTTTATACATATCTATATGTATACATATGTTGTAATAATTTTTGTGTGGTGCTTTATAATTCACAAAGTGCTTGTTTTTTCATCACTTCTTTTAACTCTAACAACAATCTTTTAAGATATTATTACCCTCTTCATTTTACTCAGAAAAGTATGGCTTAGAGAGGTTGAGTGACTTATCCAAGATCACACAGCAGAGCTGGGACTTGACTCCAGTACCCAGGATCTCCATCTTGCCTTTTTGCTTGTCCCACAGCCACATGCTGCCTTGATAGGACATAGCCCCTGCCCTTATGGAGCTGAAGTTCATCAACAAGCTCAAAGTGAAGGACATCCAGACTCCTCCGAGGGAACACATACAACGAGATCATCTGCCTTCTGGGCTTATAGGCCTTGGTTTTGTACCAAGAGGTATGAGAGGACAGCAAAAGGTGGGGGACAAAACCTGCCACTTCTGTTCGGCAGCTGCAATATGGCTCAGGTGGGTCTGGAGAGCCCAGCCGGGCTGGGGAAACAGCTTTACTTACTGTGTTAGTGAGGGGGCGCCACTGCTTACGTTTAGCTGTGGTTTGCTACAAGGGTAGGATGGGGCATTTCACGCCCCTCCTCCCAATCAAGGCTCCTTCCTCCTCTTCTCTTTCCTTTTGTTAGTTTCATTTCATGCTATGAATCACCAGGTGGCAGGACGGGCGGCAAAAAGTGCCCTCTACCGGCTCTGACTGTCCCGCTGCTGCTCATAGCTGCCCCTGAGGAGCGGCGGTTCTCAACTTTGGTTGCCCATCCGAACTGCCTGTGCAGCCTATTAAACGAGGATGTCTGCCCCACCCAGGGCTACTCACTCAGACTCTTCCAGAGAGGGACTCAGCCCTTTGTTTTGCAAAGCTCCCTAGGAATTTCTGATGCATAGCCAGCAGCTCAGGGAAAAGTCTAAGCAAAGCTTCAAAAGTGCAGCAGTGTACAAAGGACCTCAGACTTCCGTCCCAGGCTCAAGTGTGCCACAGACCAGAAGTCACTACCTTTACACCTGTTACTTAACCTGCCTGAGTTGCAGTCTCCTCAAACGTAAAAGTGAGTGAAGCCGGGTGAAGAGTTGCTGTAAGGAGTTAAGATATTTCTTCAGCAAGCGCTTTGTAAACTAAACATCTATAGAAATGTTGCAGCACACACATTACCACTGACTATATATCGTAGCATAATTTAGCATTTTATCAACCTGCCTTCCCCATTACACCAAGCGCCTCCCGGTTAGACTTGACATCTTGGAATCCCGAGCGCCTAGTAGGAAAGATGACTAATAAATACTTGTTAAATGAATATTAGCAACCCGCCAAGAAATCGTGAGGGTAGAACCAGAAAGCCATGGAGAGGTGAGGAGGGAGGTTATTTTAATAGCAGATCCAAATATACAGCAGCCACACGAGAAGCACAGCTGAGTCTAAAGGAAGGTCCTAAACAGGGCGAAGCTGCCACTGCAGAGAATGAAGTCAGTGCCCTCCCAGGTTGGGGGCAGCTCCCACTAAACCCCTGACAGCTGCTGCCCAGCAACTGTTTGGGGGCAGGGCGACGGCAAAGGGGCAGCTTCCCGGCCGCTCCGCGCTCTCCCCAGGGCCCAGCCTCCCGGAGACAGGGTGTCAGTGGCATGTGCTATTTCGAACGGCGCGTCCCCTGCCAAGCGCTGAGGGGTGGCGTCGCTGGCAAGGGACGTGGCGCGACCCATGAGTTGGGAGCCCCCCGAGGAGCTCGAGCCGAGGCTGCAGGAGGCTGGGCCGTGGGTCGGGACTCGGGGGTCGGGTTTGGCGCTAGCCTGGTCCCCACGCCCGGGAGCCGCTCCACCTCCGCCGGACCTCGGTACCTTGCTGCAACCCTCTTCTCCCCGGAAACATGCGCCTCCCGGGTTGCCTGGAAACGACGCCCCCGGTTGCATAGCAACGAGGATCCGGGTCCCCTGTTTGTTTCGCCCACTGGGCGCGCGGACCCCTCCCGACTCGGACTCTCCAGGCCTCGCCGCTTTGCCTGGTGCCGCCTGCAGCGGCTGCTGTCTCCCCTTCCCATGCCCTGCCCCGCATTCCGGCCTCGGCCCGCACTCACCTTTCTCAGGCCACTGCTATCCTTCACGTGCGACTTCGCTGAAACGCGCCACCAAAAACGCGCCTCAACTCCGGGCGTTGGTTTACCTTCTCCGCATGCGCAAGGCGGGATGAGCCCGGAAACTAGCCGGCCTTTCTCACAATCAAAACCCACGCCGGGAGCGCATGCGCCCCGCTTTATCCATTGCGTTTCTTTTTTCCCCACAAGCATTCCCACCGAGAGAAGAATGGGATCGGAAGTTCCAGCAGGGAACGGAAGTCTCTGGCTGGAAAGGGGAAATAAATGACTATATGTGGGCTGCAGAGTGGGTAAACTGGATCTTTGAAATCGGAGTGGAAGCTTTTCCTCCCCTTGCCACCGCTCGGCATTTTGGGTAATGTAGTTCTCGAGCTACAAATGTTCCCTGGGGCATTGTGGGCAATGTTGTTCTAACCGGGCTGCTAACGAGCACCTGGTCTTCCTAGAAGCTTCGCGCTAAAAAGGCACGAAAGAGAAAGGTATTAAAGGAGCAATTAAAGGCACACTGCGCTAGGAAAACGCGTGCGCTCCCCCAGAGAGAAAATTCGTAGGCCGGGCGCGGTGGCTCAAGCCTGTAATCCCAGCACTTTGGGAGGCCGAGACGGGTGGATCACGAGGTCAGGAGATCGAGACCATCCTGGCTAACCCGGTGAAACCCCGTCTCTACTAAAAAACAAAATAATAATAATAAAAAAAGCCTAGCCGGGCGAGGTGGCGAGCGCCTGTAGTCCCAGCTACTCTGGAGGCTGAGGCGGGAGAATGGCGTAAACCCGGGAGGCGGAGCTTGCAGTGAGCTGAGATCCGGCCACTGTACTCCAGCCTGGGCGACTGAGCGAGACTCCGTCTCAAAAAAAAAAAAGAAAGAAAAGAAAAGAAAATTCGTAAAATTCGACGGCTCCCAAATGCTAGTTCAGAATTTTAGAGAAGGAGAGGAACCAACTCCCACTCTCCTTTTTCTGCCACAAAGGCAGTGATAGGGACAGGGGGCAGATAAATGCTAGGTAGAAAAGGGCGGGTCCCTGGTGAAACCCCACCCGCAAGCCAAAAAGCCTGAAACCGTGGCCCAAAGTGAGAACTTCTATTCATGTTTTCCCGGTTGAATGTTCCCTTTTCCTAAGCCACCCATGTCTCTGCCCTGCCTCATCCTGTGCCTGGAAAGACTCCAGATTCATCTGGCAGAGAGGAGAAGCAGCTGGATGAGGGGACGACCATGGCTGGATGTAAGAGAGAAGCAGCTTGTCTTCAGAGGGACAGCCTGAGGCATAACTTCGGAGACGAATCTGGCTGGAGACAGCTGGGCTTCAAGGGAAGACTACATACCCGCCTGTCCCACCCATCTGTTTTCAGCTCCCCTTCCCTCTGAAATCCACTTTCATCAGCAATAAAATCCCAGGCATTTGTCCTTTAATTTGTTCGTACAACTTTATTTTTCTTGGACGCTGGACAAGAGCTGGGGAGCCACTAGTGCGGATACAAAGGCTGTCACGCTGGCCCTTTGCCCTCGCTGGTGGAGGGCAACCGCGGGCCCACTGAGCTGTTAACACTTAAGCCGTCCACGGACGGCAGAGCCGAAAGAGCACTGTAACATGCCCTCTGGGGCTTCGGGAGCCTCAGGCACCCTGCCTGGACGCTGCCACGGGGCTGCACGGAATTCGTTCCTGCCGGTGCCCGAAAGCACACACTCTGGCTCCTGCACCCACTCACCTGCATGCTCCCTCCTATGAGGGGTGGAACGCAGTGAATCTTGAGTGAGTGGAGTGTGATCCCACCGGTGCCGAAGAACGGCTGGCTTGTTCCAGCGCTTGTGCACTCCAGTTCCCGCCTCGTTCACTTGCGTACTCCCTCCCACGAGAAGTTGAGAGCAGCGAGCTGAGTAAACGGAGCACCCCTGTTGTGAGTCCTGTGAAAGGGTCAGGGCAATATCCTGCTTCAGCAGCACCGTTTAGGGGAATGAATAGTGCTTCTGAATGAGGTGATCCCTTGCCTGTCGTGTGATCCTGAGCACACAGCTTCATTTCTCTGGGCCTTCACTGCTTGACGTTCAAGAACTATAAAGGACCTAAAAATACCACTTCACGGTAGGTGTGAAGTTTCAAGGAAGCAACAATCATGAACATTAAAAAAAAAAAAATCCACGTTGCTGACCGAATGTTTTTATAACCATCAAGAGCTGTCATAGGAGAGCTTCCTTTTGATGTTAAAACTTGTTTCTCAAACTCAGCCCTCTAAAACGTAACTCTTCCCTGCCACCCCCAATCATTCAGCCTTCTAATTCTGCCTGCCTCCCAGAATACACACTGTAGGCTCCCAATCTGTCACCTCACCCAGTTGTTTCTTTCCATCAAATGTTCCTCAGACACATCCATCTTCATCTGAGCTCTTGTCACTTCCTGCCCCTCAGCTAAGAGTCCTTCTTCCAGAACAGGCTCTGGTAGCATCCTGAACCTCACTTTCCAGCTTTTCTAACAGTTTCAATTTTACATTTGCTTGTTAGATCCTTTCTGATGTGTAGGATTACCAATCTCAGGTCACAGACTTACCTGGGAAAGAAATTTAACCTTTTTTTTCTATGACAAATTAATTTCTTTTCAACTCTGTTTTCCATGTGGGTAGCAGAAACAATCTCAGACAGTTCAAGGTTCTTCCCATCCTTGATTTTCAGGTTGTATACACCTTTTGGAAAATGAACATAGGGCCAAAATTGGGGGAGAACATTTATCTAATCCTGGCCAGGGGCAGTGGTTCACGCCTGTAATCCCAGCACTTTGGGAGGCTGAGGCGGACAGATCACTTGAGGTGAAGGAGTTCAAGTTCAGCCTGGCCAAAACGATGAAACACTGTGTCTCTAAAAATACTAAAAAAAACCAGCCGGGTGTGGTGGTGTGTGCTGTAATCCCAACTACTTAGGAGGCTGAGGCAGGAGAATCACATGAATCCAGAAGGCAGAGGTTGCAGTGAGCCAAGATCATACCACTGCTCTCCAGCCTGGGTGACAGAGTGAGTGAGACTCCATGTCAAAAAAAAAAAAAAAAGAAAAAAGAAAAGAAAAAGAAAAAAAGAAAATTCATCTAATTATCACTGTCAGTCGTTTAAGCTGGCAACTTCTCCCTGCCTAATCTTCTGTCACTTGTCCACACAGATTGCCACTGAAGATACCTGGGAAATTGAGCTTCTTCTGGGTCTTTGGCCGATGTGTCCCCATGCTCCCCAGGCAGCAACAGCAGCGTTGGTCTGGGGGAACAAGGCATAGAGTTCCTTCCTCAGGGACCCACCAGCACCAATACATGTATCTCTTTTCCCTTAAGTCTCCCTGTTTCTCCAAAATCAAGTGCCCTGAATTTTTTCTATTCCCTGTGAACTGGCTTATGAAACGGAAAAGCCTTGAAGGGACTTCCTTTTTCCTGCATCCTGCTGTCATAGCCATAAACTCCCCAGCAGAGGGGCACCTCTGGTTTTGCTCATTGTGATATTACCAACACCTAGTATCATGCCTGGCTGACACACTACAGGTACTCAATAAAGACTGGTTCAACAATTAATTACTGAGTCTCCCTCCTTCTAGTCTGTCCCACTCCAACCCATCCAGTAAGTGTCTTCCAGAGGAAACCTCTAAAAGTGTGGTTATCACTCCACAGTTCAAATGCAAACACATGCTATTGTGCTGCCAGCCCAATCACCACCCAAGTTTAACCACCTTGGGTTCAAGGCCTCTCCTAAACGGATCCATTTTATTTCCTACCACACATCCAAGTACAGTACTTGAGATGCGTGGCCTGTCAGGCAACCTGTCTTTCAACCAACAATCAAAGTTCCTGCTACGTGCCAGGCACAATGTGGCACTCTTACACTCTGAGAGCAAAAGTAACCAGAACAATGATGGTTCCTACCATCATGAAGTTTACACTCTAGTGGAGAACCCAGACATCAGATACTTATAAATAGATAATTAAATGATTACAGTTCTTTGAAGTGGTTTGGAGGACAATTACAGTTTGCTGTGTGGACTAAATGTAAACCAGGGACCATGAAAAGGGCTCCAGAGGAAGTGACATTTAAGGCTAGGCTGAAGTTTACATTGGAGGGTTTGAGACAGGAGGGGGAAGAGGGAGGGAGGAGAGGAAAGTGGTCCGAGCAGAAGTTCTGAAACCAGCCAGAATGGGTATGTTTGAGGAATTGAAAGGTCAATGTGGTTGGAGAGAAGATAAAGTGAGACCATGATGGTCAGCATGGGCCAGATGGTACAAGACTTGGGGTCAAGTTTCCTCATCCAGAAACTCTCTCTCTCATTCATGGCCTCAGGAATGACCCCTGGTTGGGGCTCAGAGAATGATACCCCAAAGTATGGTGCTTTAGTATTGTTTCTGAGCAAATAGGCTTACTGCCTGATGCACACAGAAGCCAATACTATGGTACCAGCTTTTGAGTGGAGAAAGGCTTTATTGCAGGGCCACCCAGCAAGGAGACTGGAAGCATGGCTCAAATCTGTCTCCCTAATTTTCCCTAACTGGGGCAAGTTTTAAGGGGTCAGAGGGTGATATGGTTTAGCTGCATCCCAACCCAAATCTCATCTTGAATTCCTACATGTTAAGGGAAGGACCAAGTGGGAGGTAATTGAATCACAGGGGCAGGTCTTTCTTGTGCTGTTCTTGTGTTAGTGAATAAGTCTCATGAGATCTGATGGTTTTGAGAAACAGGAGTTTCCCTGTACAAGCTTTTTGTTTTTGCCTGCTGCCATCCATGTAAGACGTGATTTGCTCCTCCTTGCCTTCTGCCATCCATGTAAGACGTGATTTGCTCCTCCTTGCCTTCTGCCATGATTATGAGGCTTCCCCAGCCACGTGGAACTATAAGTCCAATTAAACCTCTTTCTTTTGTAAATTGCCCAGTCTCAGGTATGTCTTTATCAGCAGTGTGAAAACAGACTAATACAGAGGGCAAGGAAAAGAATTAGGAATTTTTGCTTGGCAGGGTCTGATTGGAGGGCTTCAAATTTGACTACACGGGTATGTTGAGGTGGATTTTCACCCTGGATCTTTCTGGTCAACAGACCCTTTGCTCCTGAAACAGTTCTAGCATTTAGGTTCTGTTCATGTCTAGGTCTTCTTGGTACTACAGGGAGGAATCATTGGTTCTGGGTGATGTTAGATGTCAAAGCATTTTCTATTGTGCATGTCCTGCTGACATGACTTGGAGTTTCGGCTCTGTCATACCTACAAGAGAACATGACATTCTATTATCAAAAGAGTAGGCCCAGTTTGGATTGGTCCTGAGGTTACAGCATGCTGAGCACTTTTGAATGAAAAGAAATGGGAAGGTCTTAGAAGCTGCCTTAGAACCAAGGACTTTCTAACCTTCTCTTGCCCACTGACCCCCATCCTAAGTGCAGGTAGAAGCTCTCTCTAGAAGTTCCCTTATCTCAGAAAATTTCTTCCAAAAGAAATGCAATTGTCTCAAATCCCTCTTCACAGGAAACTCATCAAATAACCAGGAAAGATTAACCACTAGAGAAGAATAAAAACTAAAAGTCATCAACTCACCACTACACCTAGAGAGACTTTTAATCTATTCTTCTGAGGGGAGCTATAACAGATTACCTGGGAGACTTTATGAGCATAAGACAACCTTTGTTCACAACGGAGCTCTGCCCCTCACCTTCCCACAATTTGTTGCCACCTCCTCCAGAGCTCATAAGAACTTTGTCCCAAGGCATTGTCTGTTCTTGGGGCTCATTCATTTCCCCTAAAAATTATTTGCTAGCCCTCAAAATTGCCTACATTTCCCCCATCTCCCTCTTTCCTGGGTGCCATTTAAGTAAGCATCAGCCACCTGTTCCTTCTTTGAGCCTCATATTTTGTATGACTGCTGTGCACACTTGCACACTAATACACTTGTATGTCGTTTCTCCTGTTATTCTGTCGTTTGTCAGTTAATTTCAGCAAATCTTTAGAGGGCAGAGGAGAAACTTTTTTGCTCCATACCCTCATTCAGTTCTCAGCCAAAAAAAAATCAGCTCCTCAAAGATGCACTCTCTAAGTGCCCTGTCTAAAGTAGCCATTCCTCCAATCCCCAGCACCTTTGTCTACTTTGCTCTGATTTGTTGCATTCATAGCACTACTACTCTGGAATTTTCTTCTTAAGTGTTGATTGTCTCTGTGCTCCCACCACTCCCAGTACAGTGTAAGCTCCAAAAGAGCAGAAACTGTGTCTTTCTTTTTTTTTTTTGTTTTTTTTTTTTGAGACGGAGTCTCGCTCTGTCGCCCAGGCTGGAGTGCAGTGGCCGGATCTCGGCTCACTGCAAGCTCAGCCTCCCAGGTTCACGCCATTCTCCTG
>NW_012110763.1:347921-363154 GCF_000951045.1 Mandrillus leucophaeus | reverse complement strand
TTTTTTTTTTTTTTTTTTTTGAGACGGAGTCTCGCTCTGTCGCCCAGGCTGGAGTGCAGTGGCCGGATCTCGGCTCACTGCAAGCTCAGCCTCCCAGGTTCACGCCATTCTCCTGTCTCAGCCTCTCGAGTAGCTGGGACTACAGGCACCCGCCACCTCGCCTGGCTAGTTTTTTGTATTCTTTTAGTAGAGGCGGGGTTTCACCGTGTTAGCCAGGATGGTCTGGATATCCTGACCTCGTGATCCACCCGTCTCGGCCTCCCAAAGTGCTGGGATTACAGGCTTGAGCCACCGCGCCCGGCCGAAACTGTCTTTCTTGTTGACCTTTTCTATCTCCAGTTTTTAGAATAGGGCTTGGCACATAGGAAGTACCCAATCAATATTTGTTGGATGAATGAAATGCCTGGGGAATAACATGAATCCATATTTCATTCAAAGCGGATCACTGGCTGCTCTGTGGAAAGTAGATTAGGAGGAGGAGGCCAGGCTGGAAGCAAGGAACAAGTGGCAAGCTACTTTGTTGGTGCAAGAGAGAGATGAAATGTCCTTTTGCATATTAACTCCTCATAAGAGTTCAGCGAGTTAGTTCTACCCCTGTCATCACTCCCTCTGTTTTACAGATGAGGAAACTAAGGCATAGAGAAGTTCATACAGTCAATCACCTGGGTGGTGCTAGGATTTGGGCACACAGTCTGACTTCAGAGTCCATGCTCTTGGCCACTATGCCATACTACCTTTTGTACCTCTAACTTTTATTTTTCTCTCCAAGCTTTTGCTTACATTGTTTCTCCTTCTGGAATGCCTTTCCTTCTCCTTCTCCTCTGAATACTGCCCACCTGTCAAAGTCCCTCTCACTCACACATCCTGTTCATCCTGCCCGTTTGTCTTGATACCTTATAGTCCACACCACATGTCTTTTCATGATTCCTGAGAGTATCTTATCTTACAGATATTCACAAAGAATCATACACTATCTGAGCTGGAAGAGAAACAGAAAATACGAAATAAATTTATAGGAGGCCATTGGTTTGGACTGAGCTCTTGCGCTAGGCCTAACAGACCAAGCTAAAAAGAGTCCTGCTGAAGTTCCACACCAATGAGCTGAAACTAAGATCTTTATGACCTTCTGAGAGAGTGTGTGTGTGTGTGATGTGTGTGTGTGCGTGTGTGTTGGCGGGGAGAGCTAAATTCCCAAACAGGCAAGTTTTACATGGCATGATAAAGAAGAACCCTCCACTTTAACCTTTACAAGAAAAGTAATTTTGAGATTACCAAATGACCAATCCCATTTTTGTTCTCTGTTTCTGTTTTCCTCAGTCCTTTTCTGTCTAAAAAACCAAGCTCCTCTGTTCAGCTCATTGGAACAACCATTATATTTTATAGTGTAAGGCGCTGCCCAATTTTATAGAATTGCACCCTAAGTCCCAGTTACTCTGGAGGCTGAGGCAGAAGGATCACTTGAGCCCAGGAGTTCCAGGATGCACCTGTGATAGCCATGATTGCTACGATTGCACCTGTGAATAGCCACTGCGTTCCAGCCTGGGCAACATTGCCAGAGTCCGTCTCTTAAAAACAAAAACAAAAACAAAAAAACAAAAAAAAAAACAAAAACAAACAAAAAACTTTAAACTAAATTTGTTGTGATTTTGTCTTTTGACAAAGAAGAAAAGGCAGGGAAGCCAATGTGAATTGCCCCAAATCACAGAGCGAAACGGTAGTAGTCAGGACCAAAACGCTGTCTTAGCCGTTTTCTTAGTTCCTGTACCCATCTGCCTCTGTATTTTTAACACCAGGCCATCCAGCAGTGTCTCTTAAAGGGTGGCCCGAGAAACACCTGACTTAGAATAGCGTGGGGCGCAGTCTGTCTACGCAGATCCGAGGAATCTGCATTTTAACAATGGGAAATTGGGAAATTCTCGCGCACACCAAGGTTTCAAAGACCAGGGTCCCGTGACACAGTGCCGCACAGTTGTCAAAACAAGTGCTGGCCAATTGCTTTGGTTTTAAGTTCTCACTGCATCATGGGAAATGTAGTTTCCAGTCTCCTCTCTTCCGACGCCCCCGCCAATCCCCGGGCGCTTTACGGAACGAGCCGAGTCAATCCGGAAATAACCGAGTGTTCGTGGCGGGCCCTTTCCTGCCCGGCTGCATTCTGGGAAAGGTCTATTTCCGTTAGGTGCTGGAGGCAGTGGCGCGCGGCTGTCCCCATTCCCACGTGAAGCGCTACGCGAGCATCGCTCGACTGGCGGCTCCCAGCTCGCAGCTGAGCAGTCCCGGCAGCAGCGGGGGACCGGAAGTGGCTCGCGGAGGCTCAGAAGCCAGTCCCGGAGTCCGGCGTGTGGCGCCTGGGAGCGCGGCAACGGCGCCATGTCCCTAATCTGCTCCAGTGAGTGTTGCCTGCGGCCGAGCGCGGGTCGCAGGAGGCCGGAGAGCGGCGTGGGAGCGTGTGCGGGCCACTGCGGCGCCGGGGCCGGGGCCGGGGTGGAGGCGGGAATGGGGCGCTCCAGAGGCAGAGCGGCGGCCTGTCAGCCCCGGAGCCCTCCCCTCGGAGCGGGGTGCATTTGCGCAGTGCTCCGCAGTTTACATAGTGCCGGAGGTTTATTGTCGCAGGCATTACTGAGGCAGGTCGCCTCATTCTACCGAGTGGAAACAGGCCTGGACAGAGGGAGCTGGTGCAGGGGAAACAGCCTTGATGTAAGAGTCAGGAAACCCGAGGTCTTGTCCAGGGTCCGCCTCCTGTTGGCTTTGTGAATTGGCTTAAGGCTCTGTGCCTCGGTTTCCCCATCTGCAAAATGGAGAGCATTGCACTGGATATTTTGTGAGGCCTTGCTCGGATAGTCGCAGCTTTTGCAATTTGTAAAGGTCACATGATGAGTTAGAGGTAGGCAAGGCTGGCAGCTAGGTATATGGCTCCCAGCCTTACAGTGTATGACTAATTAAAAACAGCGCACGTTTATAAAGCCCTTATTGGTTTACAACGCGCTTCGAAGTCTAGGATCTCATTTTATCCTCACAAGAATTCCCTAAAGGAGAAAAGATCCTGGTGTTGCAAATGAGGAGGCAAGGCTCAGGAAGAGCGGGGCTTATCTAAGAATGCGTAGCTAGTCAGTGGCAGAGCTGGGTGACGTAGTTAGGTGACACGGAGTTTGGACCATGAATCCATGCTTTTTCCGTACCTTCCACTATCTTTCCCTTTGCTATTTTATCATGACGTACATACGTTTTCCTTTCCCTTTTCGTGGTTTCATCAGATTACTCGTTTCCCCTCCCTTTTGCTATTCACCTCCGTCTCTTCTCAGAACCTGTACGTTGATCCAGAGAGGGGGAAGAAGGAAGGGAAATGATGGAAAAGGAATCCCTTACATTGAAGAAATTACAGCTCGCAAAGTACCTTCACATTCATTGTTTCCTTCCAGTCTTGGGAAAGCTCTCTTTTACGTTCCCCAGCACTATCTTTCCTGGCAGGGTTCACTCATTCGTTAAATGTTTACCGAGTGCCCCGGGGGCATCTGCATTGTACTGGAAGTGAGAGACCAGCTGTAATCCTTATCCTCAAGGGGCGCACAGTCTACGCAGGCAAGAGTGTAAATGATACCTCTATTGCGGGTTGTTGTGAACATGAATTACTGTACTGTATGCCTAGAATTGTGCTTGGCACGTAGACATGTGCCATGTAAATATTTTTATTGTAATGATTGCCACTTTGCTCCTTGGAATCTTTCAGGTGATAAGTGTCTGCCTGTATCCTAATCAATTGACTGGTGGCTGGCAGACCTCAATAGCTTCAGGATGGGGACTGGTCACCTAGAAAGACTAAAGGGTATTAGAAAGTTGGGATTTTCAGTCGTACCCACCACTTACCTGGGGAACGAGAGGGGCTGAAGTTGTCACTAGTGACCAGTGATTTATTGAATCATGCCTTTGTAATGAAGTTTTCATAAAAATACAAAAGGGCAGGATTCAAAGAGCTTCTGTATAGCAGAACATATGGGCGTTCCTGGAGGGTGGGGTGCCCAGGGAGGGCATGGGAAGCTCTGTACTCCTTCTCCCATACCTCATCCTATGCACCTCTTCATCTATACCCTTTGTAATATCCTTTATAATAAACTGGTCAACATAAGTGTTTCCCACAATTCTGTGAGTCACTGTTGCAAATTAATTGAACCCAAAAAGGGGGTCATGGGAACCCTGATTTACAGCTGGTAGATCAGAAGAACAGGTCAAACAACCTGGAGCTTGCGATTGGCATCTGAAGGGGTGGAGGAGTCTGGTGGGACTGAGACCTCAACCCGTGTGATCTGACACTATCTCCAGGTACCTGGTGTCAGAATTGAATTGGAGGACACCCGGATGGTCACATCTGAGGTCACAGAAGTATTTTGTTTTGTGAGAGAATAGGAGAAACTGAGTTTGTTATTCCTATATTCTCAGACTTTATAATTTCTTTGATAATCCCTCTGGAGCTATAGACTAAGATGGATGGAAGGGATTTGAATGGCTTCATGTGTGTCTCCATGTCATGGAGTAAACTGTATTCATAGAGTACACAATCATTGTTCAGATATTAGGTGGCGATAATGGACTGCTGTTCTCTAGGTGCTTGGCACATAGTAGTTGTTAATAATTATTTGTTGACTATCTGATTGTCAGGAGACTAAAGGAAAAGCTAGTTCCACAGCTGGAAAGCATTCTGGGGCCAGTACAAAACTGGCTTAGGGTCAGATGTCTTGCTTTTTGCTAGTTGATTGTGAGGATGCCTAGTCTTGTTGGGGCTGATAGCAGATGAGGAATCCTCTAGGCTCAAGATTGCCTTCACTCCAAGCTCACTGCCGGCCTTTTCTCTACAGTCTCTAATGAAGTGCCGGAGCACCCATGTGTGTCCCCTGTCTCTAATCATGTTTATGAGCGGCGGCTCATTGAGAAGTACATTGCAGAGAATGGTACCGACCCCATCAACAACCAGCCTCTCTCCGAGGAGCAGCTCATCGACATCAAAGGTGCCTATTGGCTGCCTTAGTCTAGGGCCATCTTAGCTCAGAGCCTGAGAGGATGGGAGGTGGTGCCAGTGCACTGGAGGAGGAGATGGTGGACTGTTTATGGCTAAAAGGAAAAGATGTGATGGCAGGGGAGGTCCCTGGGTTATGCTCTTCATACCTACTTTCCCTTTCGGCAGTTGCTCACCCCATCCGGCCCAAGCCTCCCTCAGCCACCAGCATCCCGGCCATTCTGAAAGCCTTGCAGGATGAGTGGGTGAGTTCCTGCAAGAGAATCAGCATCTTCCCCACTTGAAGAGAATGCATCGCTGAGTTAGGACTTGGGGGTGGGAAGGATGGAGCATTATTTGGATAATCATCATCAGGGTTTTGTGACATCAGGGTTTTGTTTTATTCTTTGTTGTATCCCCAGCACTGAGAGCAGCGCCTGGTACGTAGTAGGTGCTCTAGAATTACGAACTGAATGATTGAATGCATCCTGCAGGACTGTCTGGCACAGTGCCTGACACAAAGAGGGCAATCAATAAATAGCAGCAGCAGCAGTGTTGTTACCCTCTTTTAGAGAGGTGACGGCATGACAGCTGGAATTTGCCAGTAAATTAGGGAAGGTGGGGATGGGAAAGAGCTGACTCCCACTCCTGTCTGTGTGCCCAGTGTTTGGCTTGGGGTAGGAGCTCAAGAGTGTCTGCTGGCACATTCATGGTGCCCGGATATTGTTTGAGTCACTGATACTGGTCTAGGCTGTGGGATAGGAAGCAGCAGCCCCTCCCCAAGAGCTGGCTCCACTGGGTGCTCCCTGCGCCCCCCGCCTCAGCTCACAGTAATATTTGCCTCTCCCAGGATGCAGTCATGCTGCACAGCTTCACTCTGCGCCAGCAGCTGCAGACAACCCGCCAAGAGTTGTCGCACGCTCTGTACCAGCACGATGCCGCCTGCCGTGTCATTGCCCGTCTCACCAAGGAAGTCACTGCTGCCCGAGAAGGTGCAGCCTGCCCCCTGCCATCCCCCACCCTGGGCTGGTTCTGCTTTGTAATATCCCATTTCTAACATCGTCTTTTCTCTCAGCTCTGGCTACCCTGAAACCACAGGCTGGTCTCATTGTGCCCCAGGCTGTGCCAAGTTCCCAACCAAGTGTTGTAGTAAGTGTCCCCCTTCCCTTACCACAGCCCATTTGTGTGCAGTGGCCCACAGAGCTGTCCTTATGTAGGTGTCTTTGGTGCTCTGTGCCCCTCACCCTCACCTTTCTTCTCTTCAGGGTGCGGGCGAGCCAATGGATTTGGGTGAGCTGGTGGGAATGACCCCAGAGATTATTCAGAAGGTAAGTCCTGCTCTCACCTGGTGGGAGTGCTGATGGGCTCTTACTTTTCCCCATCTGTCTGGAGTCCATCGTGACTAAAATCGCTATGCTTTTGGGAGTTGAGTGGTGCAGAGCGTGGATTCTGGGCCCAGATTGCCTGGGTTTGTATTTTGATGCCACTACTTGTAAGCTACATGACCTTGGCTTCCTTAGCCGATTTCCAAGTCTCATTTCTGTAGCTTCTAAACTGAGAATATAATAATATCCACTTTATAGGCTTGATGTGGGAATCTAAACGATTTAATTACTGATAAGTGCACCTTTTAGCCCTTATTGTTTTGGGTATTATTTGCAGATAGTAAACTACTTTTATATATTTTCTTGCTTTTTTTCTATGAGGGCAATAGGACAGGAATTATAATCCTTATTATACAGATGAAAGACACATCAGAGGCAGAGCTGGGCTCCTGATTGCAAGTCCAGTGGGATTCTCATTTGCAGGGCTTTTTAGTGTCTTTCTGAGCAGTTCAAATTGTCAGCATGTGTCTGAGCCCTTGGCTGAGTGGCATGTAGACCTATGGGAGCTCTACAGTCCTGGCCTCTATTCCTGCTCTGCTATTTATCACCTCTGCAACCTTGGGCAATTGACTTCACTTCTCTGAGGCTCAGTGTCCTCAGCTGTAAAACAAGGTCATCAACGTCCCGCTTATAAAGCTGGGATGGAAGTAAGAAGAGAGAATGCCTTTAAGCCTGTAATGTAGAAATTGGCAGATAGCAAGTTCTGGGTGTTGCTTGTGAAAGCACAGATGTGACCAGCATCCAATGTGCTTTTCTCCTTGCAAGATAATTTGTCTCACATTGAGCCTATTCTTCCCCAGCTTCAAGACAAAGCCACTGTGCTAACCACGGAGCGCAAGAAGGTGAGTTCTCTTTTGAAGCCAGGAGAAAGAGCTGGCCTGGTGGGAGGCAGTTGACCCCTTAGGAGAAAGGGGGCTGGCTGATCTTGGATTCATTGCTGCTCTACTTTGGGGGCTTTTTCATTTTCTCAGAGAGGGAAGACTGTGCCTGAGGAGCTGGTGAAGCCAGAAGAGCTCAGCAAATACCGGCAGGTGGCGTCCCACGTGGTGAGTGTCTGGGTCTTCACTGTCTTGGAGACAGCCCTCCTGTTTTGTGTCTGGGGTGGGCGGGCCAGCATGGGGAGTGCTGAGTACAGAGCTGTCCCGGGCTCCTGGCACTGTTCCTGGCGCTGTTTCTTGCCTGGGCTGCTGAGCTGTCAGGGCTCCTCTTCCTGCCCAGTTGTGGGTTTCCCCAGTGATGCAGTGAAGGAGTTACCGCACCAGGCAGATAGCCAAGAGATATGGATAAGGAGTAGAAGTAACTCTTGCTCCCCTGAGAACATGGGTGACTGGGGATGGCAGTAGGGGAGACCTGTGGCTTTGTGGCCTGCTGTGATTTGGCTGTGACAGGGTTTGGTGTGTCTCTCTGCAAAGGGGTTGCACAGTGCCAGCATTCCTGGGATCCTGGCCCTGGACCTCTGCCCGTCTGACACTAACAAGATCCTCACTGGTGAGAGTCTGGGCCTAGCCCAGCAGGCCAAGGTGGGGAGGGGCAGCGGGGAATTTGCATGCGCCTTGTCCTCTTCATGGGCATGGGGACAAAAGCATTTCCTTCAGCAAAAGGGCCTGGGTGGGCCTGACTCATTGTATGGTCTCTTTGGGTCTTCTCCAGGTGGGGCAGATAAAAATGTCGTTGTGTTTGACAAAAGTTCGGAACAAATCCTGGCTACCCTCAAAGGCCATACCAAGAAGGTCACCAGCGTGGTGTTTCACCCTTCCCAGGTAAGGGGTTCTTGCCACCTTTGGTTCTTCTTTCCTTGGCTGTTGTTTATCCCTCACCCCCCTGCTGTCTCTGTGAAGTGGGGCTGAGAAAGAGCGCTGACTCCTGAGTGGGCACTTGGAAGGGCTTCACTTTGGAGTTGTGGAGATTGCCCTTCACTCTGCGTGAGACCTTCTAAAGCAGTGGTCTTCCAGCCAGGGAGAGAAGGGAAATGTGTAGTTTGACAAGCATATTCATTGAAAAGTTTTATATTAGGGAAAGAAAAAATCTTACAGTGTTCGTCATATAAACTACAGAAAACAAAGCTCAACTCAATCTCAACCCACAGGTATGAGGAAGACAGATGTATTTGCTTTCTCATGACCCTCCGAGATGGGTAAAAGTCATGTTGACTATTGAAAGTGGTGTGGGTTGTAAATAGAACCTCTGGTTTATAGGGTAAAGGTAACTCATGGGACTGGATTAATGATATTATGGGATTCGAATTTCAAGCCTAAGACAGTTTGGGTTTGGGGCTGCAGGACAGTGGTTGGTTTAGCGCTTCCCAGTCGAGCTTTCCCTTGGACCTTAGGGAAATGAGAAATATAAGAATGACATGGTGAACTTTTCATGACTAAATTACTCAAATCGAGAGCACTGTTTTCTTGCTTATGGGGTATTAATAGTTAGGTCTCATGAAATTGTATTGATAAAGATGGTAGTTATTTTTGCCTTGTGGCTTTTAATATCCTAACTAAACAAAAAATTGGTGAGTGACACGAAATTCTCTCCCTGCCCCAAATCTTTTGGAAAACTCACTTACCCTGGAAATCCATAAATGTGGGATGCCCTGAAATGTAGCCATGCAGCCCCTTCGAGTCCCAGTACTGCCCAGACCTGTGCCATACAGTACAGTAGCAATTAGCTACATGTGGCTACTTAAATTTCAATGAAATAGAATAAAAAATTCAGTCCCTCAATTGTACTAGCTACATTCTTCCTTTGGTCCTGGAAATGGGAAAATTGCTCTCTGTTGCAGTTAGCCTTTTTACCACTAGATGGCGAGGACGCCTCCACAAGCCCTGATGCTGCATGAGTTATGACTTTAATAGCGTTTACCATTGGCTGTCGTGGGCACCATTGGGTGGGTAGGTGGTTCCAGGGAGGGCAGGGCTGAAAGGTGAAGCAATTGTTGGTAGTTTTGGGCATCCCCTGCCCCCTTTTATAACATTGTTTTGATCTGTGTCTCTTCTCTGGCTCTGATACTCTGTCTTTGTTTTCCTTGTAGGACCTGGTGTTTTCTGCTTCCCCCGATGCCACTATCAGGATTTGGTCGGTCCCCAATGCCTCTTGTGTACAGGTGGTTCGGGCCCATGAGAGTGCTGTGACAGGCCTCAGCCTGCACGCCACTGGTGACTATCTCCTGAGCTCCTCCGATGATCAGGTGCGGTCCCAGCCAGTGCCCTGGAGAGGCCTGCTGGTCCCCAAGCTTGAACATCCTGGGTGGCGGGAACATCTTCCCACCCCAGCTGGTTCCCCAGAACCTCAAAGGAGAATGTTTCATCTCTGCTGGGAGGTGCTAGGTTTGCCAGGGTTTACCAGACCAGGGGCTCTGTCTACCTGAAAGGCCACCAAAGCCTGGGACCCACTTTCTCACTGACTCCATTCTCTCTCTCTCTTTTTTTTTCCCCCCAGTACTGGGCTTTCTCTGACATCCAGACAGGGCGTGTGCTCACCAAGGTGACAGATGAGACCTCTGGCTGCTGTAAGTTGCCTCGTAGGCGCTCAGCCTTTTTGTTTGCTATTTATTATTTACTTTTACATTTTATTTAGTCGTTTGCTTATTTGTTCTAAAGATACATTTACCATCAGCACCTGCCTAGTGCAGGCTTTGTGCTGGGTGCACTGAGGACCGTGAAGAACAAGAAACCTAATTTTGCTGCTCTTAGTCTCTCCCTGGTGGGCTCTGACCACAGGTCTGTCTTCCTCCTCCACAGCTCTCACCTGTGCACAGTTCCACCCTGATGGACTCATCTTTGGCACAGGAACCATGGACTCTCAGATCAAGATCTGGGACTTGAAGGTAGGACATGGTGGGCCTCCATCTGAGGTCCAGGGCCGGAGCGGGTGTTTGTGACAACGTGGTGCTGATGAGGTGCTTGTGGCACCTGGCACTGAAGGGGCCATCGCTGGCTATGCCTGTGTGATACGATGGTGTGGTCTGGGGGGGTCCCGCTGGCTGGCCTTCCTGGAAGGACAGTGAGGGACATCTCAGGTAGGGGTTTGGTGAGCTCCATTTTCTTCCTCTCATGATCTGTGGGTGACGTGTTTTACTACCCACCACCACTGTAGGAACGTACTAATGTGGCCAACTTCCCTGGCCACTCGGGCCCCATCACTAGCATCGCCTTCTCTGAGAATGGTTACTACCTGGCTACAGCGGCTGATGACTCCTCTGTCAAGCTATGGGATCTGCGCAAGCTTAAGAACTTTAAGACATTGCAGCTGGATAACAACTTCGAGGTATGCCCTTCCCCCGCCCCACCCAGCTTTCCATTGTGTCTCCTTGTTTGTCGATTATTTATTGAATTAATCTAATTGCTTCTGCTTATCCGCAATTGCCCCATAGTTTCTGTTCCCCTTGTGTGACCTTCTCTCTTTCTGTTTCTGGCAGGTAAAGTCACTGATCTTCGACCAGAGTGGTACCTACCTAGCCCTTGGGGGCACGGATGTCCAGATCTACATCTGCAAACAATGGACGGAGATTCTTCACTTTACAGGTAGAGGCTGGTCCTGGGCTCCTGGGGTCTCTAGGTGCCCAGGCCCGGAGGGAAGCCTCACTGGGTTAGGAATTTCTAGGACTTGCGTGAATTTACCTAAGCAGCTTTCGGTTACCACCTGAGGCAGAGCTTTATGGCTAAGGAAGCAGACTGAGTCAGACTGCGTGGCAGTGGATGCTAGTAGTCGCTCTGCCACTTCATGCCCTGTGGCATTGGGCAGGTTACTGAAGGGAGAGAAAACTCCTCCCTCTGAAGGTTTGATAACTGAATCTAAAATCAATGAACATTAGGCAGAGTGACAGGAGGAAAGCCATTTTAATGACGTGCATATGCATGGGAGGCCCACATTATATTAGACCTACAGAAAGGTCAGATGACTGAAGCTTATGCAGTCTATATATCCCTTAATAATGGGGATATGTTCTGAGAAATCTCTTGTTAGGTGATTTCGTCATGTGTGACCATTGTAGGGTGAACTCACACGTATCTGAATGGTGTAGCCTGCTACACACCAAGGCTGTTGCTATAACCTTAGTGTAGTCTATTACTGCTCCTGGGCTGCAAACCGGTACAGCATATTACATGTAGTGAGTACAGTTATAACACAGTGGTGAGTATATGTGTATCTAAACCAATCTAAACATAGAAAAGGTTCAGTAAAAATAAGGTAGAAGAGATTTTTAAAAAATGGTACACTGGTATATTGCTTGCCATGAATGGAGCTTGCAGGACTGGAAGTTGCGTTCAGTGAGTGAGTTGTGAGTGAATGTGAAGGCCTAGGACATTACTGTACGCTGCTGTAGACTTCATAAACACAGTGCATTTAGGTTTTACTAAATTCATAAACAGCTTTTTCTTCAGTAATAAGCCTTAACTGACTTTTACTTTATAAACTTAAAAAAATGGATTATTTTGTAATAACATTTAGCTTAAAACAAAAACACATTGTACAGCTGTACAAAAATATTGTCTCTCTACATCCTTATTCTATAAGCTTTTTTCTGTTTTCTAATTTTTTTAATTTTTATTTTTTACTTTTTAAACTTTTCTTGTTAAAAACTAAGACACAAGCACACATTACCCTAGACCTACACAGGATCAGGATCACCAACTGTGTTAGTCCGTTCTCACACTGCTGTGAAGAACTGCCTGGGTAATTTATAAGCGAAAGAGGTTTAATTGACTCCCAGTGACTGGGGAGGCCTCAGGAAACTTACGTCATAGCAGAAGGGAAAGCAAACACATCTTTCTTCACATGGTGACAGGAGAGACAAATGCTGAGCAAAGGGGGTAAAGCCCCTCATAAAACCATCAGATCTCGTGAGAACTCACTATCATGAGAACAGCATGGGGGTAACCACCCCCATGATTCAATTACTTCCCACTGGCTCCCTCCCACAACACGTGGGGATTACGGGCACTACAATTCAAGATGAGATTTGGGTCGGGGCACGAAGCCTAACCATAGCACCAACATCACTGTCTTCTACCTCCACATCTTGTCCCACTGGAAGGTCTTCCGGGGCACTAACACACGTAAACCTGTCATCTCCTATGGATGATAATGCCTTCTTCTCAGATACCTCCTGAAAGGGCCTGCATGATGCTATTTTACAATTAACTTTTTTTTATAAGTGGAAAGAGTATACTTAAAATAATACCCAAAAAAGTATAGGATAGGCATACCTTGTCTTATTGCATTTAGCTTTATTGTACTTTGTGGATACTTTGCTTTTTATAAATTGAAGGTTTTTGGCAACCTTGCCCCAAGCAAGTCTGTCAGTGCCGTTTTTCCAACAACATGTGTTCACTTTGTGTCTGTGTCAAATTTTGGTAATTCTCACAGTATTTCAAACTTCATGATTTATTGTGTCTGTTATGGTGATCTCTGATTAATGATCTTTGATGTCGCTATTGTAATTGTTGGGGGGGCACCATGAAATGTGCCCATATAAGATACTAAATTTAATCGATAAATGAAATGGTGTGTGTGTTCTGACCACTCCACCCACCAGCCGTTCCCCATCTCTCTCCCTCTCAGACCTCCCTGTCCTCTTTGACACAACAATATTGAAACTAGGCCAGTTAATAACCGTATTATGGTCTCTCTGTGTTCAAGTGAAAGAAAGTGTCCCATGTTTCTTACTTAAAACTCAAAGCTAGAAATGATTGAGCTTAGTGAGGAAGGCATGCAAAAAGCCAAATAGGCTAAAAGCTAGGCCTCTTAACGCCAAATGTTAGTCAAGTTATGAAAGCAAAGGAAAATTCTTGAAGGAAATTAAGAGTGCTACTCCAGTAAACACACGAATGATAAGAAAGCAGAACAACCTTATTGCTGATACGGAGAAAGTTTCAGTGGTCTGGATAGATCAAACCAGCCACAACATTCTCTTAAGCCAAACCGTAATCCAGACCAAGATCCTAACTCTTGAATTCTATGAAGGCTGAAAGAAAAGTCTGAAGCTAACAGAGAGGTTGGTTCATGAGGTTTAAGGAAAGAAGCCATCTCCATAACAGAAAAGTGCACGGTGAAGCAGCAGATGCTGATGTAGAAGCTGCAGTAAGTTATTTGGAAGACCTAGCTGAGATCATTGACGGGGGCTACACTCAAAAGATTTTCAGTGTAGATGGAATAGCCTTCTATTGGAAGAAGGTGATATCTAGAACTTCCACAGCTAGAGAGAAGTCGATGCCTGGTGTCCAAGCTGCAAAGATCAGAGTGATTCCCTTGTTAGGGACTCATGCAGCTGGTGATTTTACATTGAAGCCAAAACTCATTTAGCATTCTGAAAATTGTAGCGCCCTTAAGAATGCAGGGCTAAATCTACTCTGCCCGTGCTCTGTAAATAGAACAACAAAGTCTGGATGACAACACGTCTGTTTACAGCATGGTTTACTGAATGTTTTTTAAGCCCACCATTAAAAGGTACTGTTCAGAAAAATAGAGTCCTTTCAAAATATCACAGTGTACCTCATTACCCTAAAGCTCAGATGCAGATGTTTCATGCCTGCTAACATCCAATCTTCAGCTTATGGATCAAGGAGTAATTCTGACTTTCAAGTCGTATTACTTAAGAAATATGTTTTATAAAGTTATAGCTGCCATGGATAGTGATTCCTTTGATGGATCTGGACAAAGTAAATTGAAAATCTGGAAAGGATTCACCATTCTACATGCCCTTAAAAGCATTTGTGATTCATGGGAGGAGGTTAAACTATTAACATAAAGAGGAGTTTGGAAGAAATTGATTCCAACCCTTCAACCCTCATGGATGACTTTGAGGGACTGAAGACTTCAGTGGAGGGAGTAACTACAGATGTGGAGGAAATCGTAACAGAACTAGAATCCGAATGGAGTCTACAGCTGTGACTGAATTGCTGCAGTCTCATGTTAAAACTTGAATGGATGAGGAGATGTTAGGGATGACCAAAGAAAGTGGTTTCTTGATGGAATCTACTCCTGGTGAAGATGCCGTGCACATTGGTGAAATGGTAATGAAGGATTTAGAATATTACATAAACTTAATTGATAAAGCAGATGCAGAATTTGAGAGGGTTGGTTCCAGTCTGAAAGTTCTGCTGTGGGTAAAATGCTATCAAACAGCATCCATCACAGAGAAATCTTTTGTCAAAGAAAGAATGAAACGATGTGGCAAACTTCATTGTTGTCTTATTTTGAGAAATTGCCACAGCCAGTTCAACCTTCAGCAGACATCACCCTGGTCAGTTAGCAGCCATGAGCATCAAGGCAAGACCCCGCTGGTGGGTCTTGGAAAAAGATTACAACTCTCTGAAGTGTCTGATGGTTGTTAGCATGTTTTAGCAATAAAGTAGTTTTGATTAAGGTATGTACATTGTTTACTAGACATAATGTTATTACACACTTAATAGACTACAGTATAGTGTAAACAGAACATTTTTTTTGAGATGGAGTCTCTATCGCCCAGGCTGGAGTGCAGTGGCACGATCTCAGCTCACTGCAACCTCCACCTCCTGGGTTCTAGCACAGGTGTGCACCATCACACCCGGCTAATTTTTGTATATTTAGTAGAGACGGGGTTCCCCCATGTTGGCCAGGCTGGTTTTGAACTCCTGACCCCAAGTGATTCACCTGCCTTGGCCTCCCAAAGTGCTGGGATTATAGGCATGAGCCACCATGCCTGGCCAACATAACTTTTATATGTACTGAGAAACCAAAAAAATTTGTGCGCCTTGCCTTATTGCGTATTTGCTTTATTGGTGGCCTGGAGCTGAACCAGCAATATCCCTGAGATATGCTTACACATAAACCAGTAACGTAGTTATTTGTACTGTACCTAATTGTGTTATACATTTTTTTTTTTTTTT
>NW_012110763.1:345169-346716 GCF_000951045.1 Mandrillus leucophaeus | reverse complement strand
AAAAAAAAAAAAAAAAAAGAAAAGTGGGAGTGGTAACAGTACAGACTCAGTGGGGTTGTTGAGGTTTAGATGAAAATACATACAGGTGCTCCTTGACATACGATGGAGCCACATCCTGATAAATCCATCATAAGCTGAAAATACTGCAAGTCGAACCATGGTAAATCGGGGACTGTCTGTGAATACATAGGTCAGATCAGTGTCTGGCACATAGTCAGGATTTGCCGTTGTACTTACTCAGCATTGGGTCTTAGTCTGTTGTGGGACAGAGCAGTGAATAAGACAGATCCGATTTGGGCACTGATGTAATTTATAGTCAGGTTAGAAAGGCAAATGTAGATTAATTTCACACATACACATTTAATGGCAATTATAAGTGCTAGAGAAGAAAAGCATGAGATGGTGAGAGAATGGATAACAGGGTTTCCAACCTAGCAGTTATGTGGCCCTGGGTACGTGACTTTCCCTTTCAGAGCTTTAGCTCCTTCATCTAGAAAATGGGAATATTGGCATAGCTTTGCAGAGTGTGACAGCTGGTGTTGTGGAGGTGGCATGCTAATATGCTGGTTAACAGTGTGCCTGATGCTCACTTAAGATGCTGCGTGAATGGGAGCTACTGCTGTGTTTGTTGATGAAATTCTCATCCTCAGTAGCAGGTTGTGAGCAGGATACAAGATACTTCTTCTTGCCCTGTATTCTCCCGAGCCCTGCTCAGTGTGTTTGTGTAACAAAGGTGTCCATCCTAACAGTATAACTCACCAGTTTTCACCCCGTACTGTACCTGGTGTTTTG
Organism: Mandrillus leucophaeus; assembly: GCF_000951045.1. NCBI lineage: Eukaryota > Metazoa > Chordata > Mammalia > Primates > Cercopithecidae > Mandrillus > Mandrillus leucophaeus. The sequence goes on along the minus strand of NW_012110763.1, from coordinate 345,924 downwards.
ATTCGGAGCTGAGTTAGGTAGCTGAAAATACAGCGTGAACTTTTTAATGGGGAGTTCGTTGACTCCAGGTGTGATCCTAAATCTAGAAGGAATTTGGCCAGATGTTCATGAATTTCCTGAGTCCCATGAGGAATGTTGCCCAGCCCCATCTGCCCCTTATCTGGTCCTGCTCTGTGTTAGGGGCCTGAGCGCCCTGGGGTTAGAACCCCATGAGCTAGAACATGCCGATGGACTGTTTCACTTACGAGCAAGGAGTGAGCCCTAAGCATAAACAAGCTGAGCTCTGAGGTTTTCAGCTAAACCTAGCCGAATTGCAGTTGCCCAGAAAGCTCTGGGGAGAAGGGGGCTGGCATTGCTTTATTCATTCATCCTACCGGTGAAATGTGACAGGCACTGAGGGAGGCACTGGGGGTAGTGTGCAGGTCAGCCTAGGGAAAACAGAGGAGCCTGTGGTGTGATAAATACTAATTAGGGAAGGCCTGATTGTTTGGGAACATGTTATTAGGGATCAGTGTTCAGACTAAAGGAGGATAAAGGAGGAAAAGCCTTCTCACAGTTGCCTCTTATCTTTCTTCTCAGAGCATAGCGGCCTGACCACAGGGGTGGCCTTCGGGCATCACGCCAAGTTCATCGCTTCAACAGGCATGGACAGAAGCCTCAAGTTCTACAGCCTGTAGGCCCTGGCCCTTCTGATGGAAGCTGGGCCTCATCTCAGTAGAGGGGTAGAATTAGGGTTTGGCGGGGTGGGGGGAATC
>NW_012110763.1:339612-340469 GCF_000951045.1 Mandrillus leucophaeus | reverse complement strand
TTTTTTTTTTTTTTGGTAGTAGAGACGACGTTTCTCTATGTTGGCCAGGCTGGTCTCAAACTCCTGACCTCATGATCTGCCTGCCTTGGCCTCCCAAAGTGCCGGGATTACAGGCGTGAGCCACCGCGCCCAGCTGTTGTACTTTTATACAACTGCAAGTGTAATAGTTTTGTTTATACCTGTATCCCCACAAACGTGAGTAATGCATTGCACGGTGACATGAAGATGTTTATGACATCACTTGGTGATGGGAATTTTTCAGCTCCACTGTAATCTTATGGGACCATTGTTTGTGTGGTCCATCGCCGACATGTCATTATGTGACACATGACTCTATGGCATCCTGAGCTGTAGAAGGGTGTAGGGGCCTAAGGCTTCTAGGGGGTGGTGGTGACACAAGTTGTGTAGGGGGATGGGGAGGAAGTGCACTACAGAGTCTCTCAGGTAATAAAAGTTGTCTCAGAGCAGACCTTAGATAAATAATACATGATAGTATGTGACAAAGACTGGCATCTAGTCTTCTCTCTTGTGAGACCAGTTCATTTTCCCTGGTTGAGATTCCCAGGGAGGGGATTCATGATGTTCCTTTCAGATGATCTGCCCTTAGATAGAGAAAGAGGGGCAAGAAACAGGAGGGCAGGACATGGTCAGAGAGACCTTGGTTCAGAGCCCTCAGCATGTCAAACCACCATACTTTGGGGTATTGTTTTCTGAGATCCAACATTACTTAACCTCTCTGGAGCCTCAGAAAAGTGGGAGTGGGCCTGTAATCCCAGCACTTTGGGAGGCCGAGATGGGCGGATCATGAGGTCAGGAGATCGAGACCATCCTGGCTGACACGGTGAAACCCCGTCTCT
>NW_012110763.1:313114-337862 GCF_000951045.1 Mandrillus leucophaeus | reverse complement strand
GGGGAGGGGGCTCTGTGGGGTGGGACATTCACATCATTTCACTCTGGTCTGAGTGGTGGCCTGCGAACCATGGTGGCATGGACCACCCTCATCCATGCACCTCCAGGCCCTATGGGAACGGATGTGGAAGGAAGAACTGTCACCCTCTAAAGGCCCAGGGCCTCTCCCTTCCTGTCGTCCAGTGGACGCGGTGGTGGCTGTTCCACACCCATTTTGTTGCAGTTCTGTGAGACAGGAGAGGCTGAGCCAAGGGAACTGTGAAGGGGATGGGCAGGAGGGCTGTGCAGGGTTTTGTAAGCAGCGATCTAGTTTCATTAAAAAAAGAAAACAATAAACATAACCACCTCCCTGTGTCTGTGTGTACCAGGAGCGCCCAGGGCTGGGAAGGTCAAGGGGAGGGAGCACACACTGGGGCACTGGCTTCCGGGAAGCCCGTCTTCCTTTCCTTTCACAGCTCTTACCCTTTTTTTTTTTTTTTTTTAATTGCACAGCAGAGATAAAAACAAATCTGCAGTTGAAATCTGCCATGTCCCTGCAGTTCTTGACGTTGAGTTTCAAGGCCTCAAGTCACTAGTCCTGCCACTTGCCTTGTGGACTTGGTTTCCCACACAAGCCTGGAAGGGAGGGAGACCTGCAGGGAGGATGAGCTGGATCTTGCTGGTGGAGAGGTCTGAGCATCTCCGTCAGGGTTCTTTAGTTGTGGGTGCTTGTGGGTGCTAGAAAGCCTGTCCTCAGCTGGCATAAGTCAAAAAGGAGATTTTTTTATTGACTGTGGCGATTGAAAAGCTGAGGTAGGACTGGTTTCGGGACAAAGATCCAATAATGAATGTGCCTTATAGGGAATTCCTGTAGGGTCATGTGACTGCTTTAGATTGCAGGTCAGGAAAGGCCTCTGAAGTGGTGATGATGAAGCTGAAGCTGGAATGACAGGGACCTAAGAGGGGAGGAGTGTTGGCAGGCAGAGAGCAGCTTTAGGGCTGGACTGAACCAGATGTATGGAGGAACAGGAAGGAGGTCATGGTGGCTAAGAGGGGGAGACCATGGTGTGCAGGCTGGGGTGATTGACAGTCCCCTGACAAGGGCCATCCCAATGGAAGGTCGGGGCTGGCCGCCTGCCTGGAGTGGGGTAGGAGGATATGAGGTGAGGAAGTGTGGGAGTCAGTGATTATAGACAAAAGATAGTGCTGAGAAGGGGAGCTGAGACATGGGGTGTTACCAGGTGGGGAGCTTTAGGGGCAAAGTATGGTGGGCCATATTGTGGACGTAACAGGAGACCTCCGGGCATGTTTTGCTGGGGCAGTGTTCTGTTGTCAGGGAAGCTTGGGCGTGCCGTATCTGCTGGGAGAGTCAGGATGCCTACTAGCTAGGGAAACTTGGAAAAACCCCCCAGTAAAGAAACCACTTAACTTATACAAGTTGAATATAAACCATTTAACTTACACAAGTGTTTATTATTAAGAAAAGACCTGGGCCAGGTGTGGTGGCTCAAACCTGTAATCCCAGCACTTCGGGAGGTCAAGGTGGGCAGATCACGAGGTCAAGAGTTTGAGACCAACCTGGCCAACATGGTGAAATCCCCGTCTCTACTAAAAATACAAAAATTAGTCGAGTGTGGTGGCAGGTGCCTGTAATCCCAGGTACTCCTGCTAAGGCAGGAGAATCGCTTGAACCTGGGAAGTGGAGGTTGCAGTGAGCCGAGATTCTGCTACTGTACTGCCTGGGTGACAGAGCAAGACGCCATCTTAGGGTAGGAGGAAAAAAAGACCAATCATATGGTTCTTCCAAGGCAGGACATACTTAAAAAAAGGTTAGGACAACTGCCTAGTACAAGGTGGGCTAACAACAGCTATGGTTTGCAGGTGGTAGGGTGGGTTACTTGAGTGGGAGAGGATTGAGGGCACGACTGGGGGACTTGCTGGGCTAAGTTGGACCTCAGGGCTGGTACAGCACTAAAGCCAACAGTTTCTGGTTAGGAGCGGCCGAGCCAGGGGAACTATAATGTGCGTATTTCAGACCTGCCTTCCTTTCCAGGAAAACTAAGCAGGAGAGACTGAAGGACAAAGGTTCTTGGGGGATCCGTGGGTTGGGACGCTATAGTTACACTAAAATTTTGTGAAGCATGGTGCATGTCTATGCATACGTACATTTTTCTAGAGAAGGGGAGCCCTAGTATGTGTCTCGGAGAGACTAATCTATCCCTCACCAGTTCCGAACCATTGCCCTAGAACTGACATCTGGTGCTGTCCTGGTGTCCGGGAGCCTAATGTCTGGGTCCTAAGGCTCCGCAGTGCATCTCATCTGGCCTTCCATCTGTGCAGTTGCATCAGCAGAAGAGCTCCATGCCTGCTACCTACGTTTGCTCATTTAATTCTCTTTTTTTTTCTTGAGACTGAGTTTTGCTCTTGTTGCCCAGGCTGGAGTGCAGTGGCGCGATCTCGGCTCACTGCAACCTCTGCCTCCCAGGTTCAAGCAATTATCTTGCCTCAGCCTCCTGAGTAGCACAGATTACAGGCATGTACCACCACCACCAGGGATTACAGGCTGGTCTCGAACTCCCAACCTCAGGTGATCTGCCAGCCTCAGCCTCCCAAAGTCCTGAGATTACAGGTGTGAGCCACCACACCCAGCCACTCATTTAATTCTTAAAACAACCTTGCCCTTGGCCGGGTGTGGTGGCTCACGCCTATAATCCCAACACTTTGGGAGGCCGAGGTGGGTGGGTTGCCTGAGGTCAGGAGATCAAGACCATCCTGGCCAACATGGTGAAACCCCGTCTCTACTAAAAATACAAAAAATTAGCTGGGTGTGGTGGTGCATGCCTGTAGTCCCAGCTACTCAGGAGGCTGAGGCAGGAGAATCGAACTCGGGAGGCGGAGGTTGCGGTGAGCCGAGATTGCGCCATTATGCTCCAGTCTAGCAACAAAATGAGATTCCATCTCAAAAAAACCAAAACAACCTTGCCCTTTGCTGTCCAGCAATTCAGCAGACTCTTGGTCCCTGCATACCATGTGGACTTCATACCGCTCTTCCTTTGCAGAACGGAGCAGAAGGTGGGAGCATAGTCCTGGCACTGGACTGTCTGGCTTTGAAACCCAGTTCTGGCACTTAGTAGCTGCAAGACCTTGGACAGATTATTTAACTTTTTTTCTGTTTGAGTTTCTTCATCCAGCAGATGGGGGTAGTGTACTTACTAGAGATAGAGTAAGGATGAAGTGAATGTGACAAGTGCTTAGAATAGGGACTGCACATCATAAATAATATATGTTTTTAAACTTGCTGCTGCTACTATTACTGTTACCACCCTACTGTTCCCTGTCCCTGGAGTCTGCCCTCCCCAGAGACAGGCCAAGTCCTTCAGGAAGCCTCTGGAGCCCATTGCTGCCCTGCCAGGTGAGTAAGCTTTCTTGGAGCCCATGGTTCATGCCTTTAGCATAGTGCTGTTACCTGGAAGGTGTTTGCGCATTTGTCTTTCTTAACTAGATCTTAATCTTAAGGGCAGGACCATGTATCCGTTGCTGTCATTTATCTCTTCAGCTCATGTCACACTGATGCTAAGTAGCAGATTGAGAGGTTCAACCTTGGGGCTCAGTCCAAAGCCCAGACAACGTCTGTCTCTTTCTTTGATAAGTAAACACAGAGGGCTTGACAGAATGTTAGTTTTATCAACCAAAATGAAGAGCTGTCACCTCCTGCCACAGCTCACCAGATGTTGGCCCAGCTGCCTTGTAGGTGAACCTTTTGGAAGCAGATCTTGGTTGGGGGGTGGTGGATTCTAAAGGACTCACCCACATTGTCTAGCTAGTGAGTTTTGTGTTTAGGACCCAGCAGCAGTCAGTAGTCCCAGGTGTCCGAAGGGAAATTGTTTGGTGGTGTAATCAGCGCTTACTGCATCCTTTGTGCACTTGAGCCTTTGGGGATCAAACCCTGCCTCGCCTCCACTGTTGAAGGTGAGGAAGCATTTGTATTGTTCCTGAGCTTGGAGCACTAATCAAGGAGGTCACCTGGGGGCAGTGTAGTCACACCCGTCTCCCCAGTAACACTGATGCTGTGATGGAGCTCCTCACAGTGAGTACCACAGAATGACCCTGCCAGACAGGTGGTGGTGTCCCCGTTCTACAGGTGAGAAGACAAGCTCAGAGAAGTGCCTTGTTTAGGCCACCCAGTAAATAATGCAGCTAGGGTTTTTAAGCCATGTGACTTTAGAGACCAAGCTGATGAAGACAGGTACGGGCAGCTGATGACCCACTGCACACCTTTCCAGGAGGTAGTGTCTGTCATGGTTAAATGCAGGCTCCGGAGCCAGCAGCCCAGGTTTGAATCCCAGCTGTGCACATTTCTGTGATGTGCATCTTTATGTCTCAGGCTCTTCATCTGAAAAATAAGTTCTTCATAGGGCTCTTGAGAATTAAGAGCCCTACGAAGGGCTCATTCATTTTGGCTGATACAACTAACATTCTGTGAAGCCCTGTATTTACTTACCCAAGAAAGAGACGGACTTCATAGGGCTCTTGAGAATTAAGTGAACTGATTCATGTAGAGATGAGGCACTCAGTAAATGTTGACTACTGTACATTTTCCCTGCTCTGCCTGCACTGCCATTACCCTTGAGATTTAACTGTATTGACACACATAGCCAAGGTCATGGTGGTCCTTGACACTTGACACCTATCGTATAAAGGCATGGTCTGACTGCCTTCTCTGCTGCATTAATAAACTAAGGCTCTGTTGACACAAAGTGGCTGGAACATAATCCAGGCACGGAGACAGGAGTCAACAGAGCAATACAGACATGACGCTAGAGTTCTGATAGAGGTGCCAGCACAGAGGACAGGATGTGCAACAGTTTAGGACGTCAGGTGGACCTGGGGGAGGTGACACAGCCACATTTTGAAGTGGAAGTTCCCTAGGTGGATACAGGACAGAGGAACAGAGTAGGGGTGTCTGGTGTGAGCAAAGGCGCTGGCAACCCCACCCCCACGCCTAGGCAGGGTTTGATCCTCAGAGGGTCAAGTGCACAAAGGATGCAGTAAGCACTGATTACACCACCAAACAATTTCTCTTCGGACACCTGGGACTACTGACTGCTGCCTCGGTGAGAAAGCAGGTTTGAGGGAACAGGCAGCTGGGGAAGGAGCAGCACCGTGATTTGGAGACAGGCCCAGCAGATGGTAGTAAGGCAAGCCAGGAGGTTAAAAGTTTTCTGAAATATTCACCCCAAAGTGTCTAAAAGTGTACCTGTACAGTTTAAAGAATAGTAAACATCTTTGTATCCACCCGCCAGCTGAAGAAAACATAAGGGGCCATTGGTGTGTCCCTCAATGAATGCATCCCTCCCTGCCCCTGCAGAGAAAACCACTACCCTGAAATTGGTGCTGATCATTCCTTTGTTTTTCTGTACAATTTGACTACTACATTGGGGTTTTGGGAACTGATTTTTGAACTTTATATAAATGAAGTCATTCAATCTAGTTTATTTGATTTCATCTTCTCAGCATCGTCCTTGAGAATTACCTGTATTTACACACGTAGCCCTAGTTCATTCACTACTGGGAAAACGAAGGAAAATGGCCAAGCAGAACCACCCCAGGGCACTGTGACAGCATTTACTGAAGATAGGAGCAGCTGCAGACATGCCGGTTCTGCGTGGCGCAGTCATTCTAGGACCGCACGCCGGGAGAGGGATCCCGGCCACTGGGCTATGGGGCTGTTAAGCTGCATGATCAGGAAGCTCAGCTCCTCCTCCTGCTGTGACCAGGGCTCTAGGGTCTGAGTTTTGCTGTTGCAGTTATTTGATGTGGTCAGCCACCAGCAGGATTTACTGCAGTGTGTTCGTGGCTGGAGAAGCATCAGCCCTTCCTCTGACATGATTAAAGGGCTGGGGTCCAAACCTTGTAACTGATCAGTGTCTTAGGCACTTAGCAATGGCTAGATTCCATGGAGCCTTGTAAGGGGCCAACTCCTTTCCCGGGAGGCCAGCCTGCAAGGGACAAACAGGTTAACTCTTACCTCTCATTCATTGTAGAATGATTATAGGAATATTCCAGAATGTATTTATATGTTCTAGTGTTCATAATGGACATATGGGTTGTTTCTAGTTTTTTATTTTTCTTCTGCTATTACAGTGTTTCTGTGAACATTCTGGTGCAAGGGTTTTTCTAGGTTAGGAGAGGACTTATATATTAGGGAATGACAATTTTTCAACATAGGTATACCAGTTTATATTCTAATTAACATTGGTAGAATGTTCTGTCTTCATACCCTCACCAATGCTTAGTATTTTCTGGCTTTTTAATTTTTGCCACTCTGGTGGGTATATAATATTATCTTGAAGTTTAATTTTTCACATTAATGATTACTGGTGTTTTTTTTTGTTTTTTTTTTTTTTTTTGTGAGACAGAGTCTCGCTCTGTCGCCCAGGCTGGAGTGCAGTGGCCGGATCTCAGCTCACTGCAAGCTCAGCCTCCCGGGTTTACGCCATTCTCCTGCCTCAGTCTCCCGAGTAGCTGGGACTACAGGCACCAGCCACCTCACCCAGCTAGTTTTTTTGTATTTTTAGTAGAGACGGGGTTTCACCATGTTAGCCAGGCTAGTCTCGATCTCCTGACCTCGTGATCCGCCCGTCTCAGCCTCCGAAAGTGCCGGGATTACAGGCTTGAGCTACCGCGCCCGGCCAGTGATTACTGTTGAAGTTGAACATCTTTTCAGCCACTTACAGACCATTTGAGTTTTTCCTCTTGTGAAATGCCTGTTAGTGTCCTTTGCCTAATTTTCTATTTGTGTTATCCTTTTCTTGATTCGTAGCAGTTTTAAACGTGTTTTTTTGGATAGTAATCCTTTGTCAAGAATGTATTGCAACTGTCTTCTCACTTTGTGTGCTGACTTTTCACTATTTATTGTATCTTGTGACTTCTTCTTGTGAGGTGTTCATGTTGTTTGTAACTTGATCTGTCAGAATTCTCTGAGGCTTTGGCTGAAATCACCTTTCAGACAGGACCTGCATTTGCTTCTTCCTGAAGCCTGGGAATCACTTTCTTTATCGCCCCACCTGGGATCACTTTAAATTAAATTCAGCCCTTGAGGTTTGTTCCTAGATTGAACCTGAGGGGTTCTCCTTTCTCTTCTCTCCTTCAGTCTGAGGATTTGACTGCACACACCAGAGAAGAGGGTATTACACTTTTCATTCTCAGGGTGATTTTTTTTTTCAATACATCCAGCCCCAAGATAAAAATAGGCAGGATTCCTTGCTGCCCACTCATGTCAGAGGCTTGTTTCTCCTTCACTTACACTGAGGACAGGGCCCTATGAAGTTCCAGCTTTGGAGGAGGCCTTGCATCTGAAGTTGTTGCCTTTGCAGTCTCCAGGCTTGATCTGCAGTCCTCTTTGTTCATCAAAGCAGAAGGCCAAGGTCTCCAGGGTCCTGCAGTACTTCCCAGAATAGAAGCTGATTTTACTTCCCAGAGTTTTTGCTTTTTATTTTTGGCCTATCTGCATGCCTCATTCCCCATGTTAATTCAGCAGTAGTCTAAGGATATTTTAAAATATTTATCATCTGGTATTTTAGTTGTTTACTTCAGGTTGATCCGAGTATCTAGTGTTCCTACTGCTGGAACAGAAGTGGCACTTTTCCATGAAATGCTCTCGCGTAAGTGTCCAGACAGGGAGCTGAATTCAGCTGAACTAACAGGCAGTGAAGTCTTCTGTTCCCTTTGTTAAAAACAAAGCAGCATGAAGTTAATTTGCTCTCAATGTGTAATGTAAATCTGTGGGAGCTGGTGGGGGCGTGGGGAATGGAAAGGCAGGGGATACCCTTAGGTCTTATATAGATACAGCCACAGCCTCTGTCCCCGTCCCCACCTCCCCAAAAGGGCAGGAAGAGACAAAACCTGACGGGCCCTGAGCAGCTCTGCTTCCTGCCACAGGTCGGAGACAGTGGTTATTGTTCCCAGCGGGTCTGCTGAATTGTTCTCAAGGCCCAGCAGGGGCCTGCTCACATCAGAAGGCGGTAAGAAGGGAGGAAGAGAGAAACTGGGCAACATTTAGACTAGATTTTGGTACCTAGGAAAGCCAAAGTTTAGATTGCTTTCCCCGAGAGAAAGCTAGTGCTGCAATGGACTTCATCGTTCATATAGTTTGTACCTTTGTTTCAGTAAACAGACTCCTTTGACGTGGAATTGTTGACAAAATCTACGAACAATTTATCAGTTGCCAAAATCATGTACCTATATACACTTGGAAGTAGGAGATAAACAATTGCATTGTTACTGGAGTATCACAGTAAAGCAAATGGATACCTCGATGATTATATGGGATAGGGGAAAGTCTTTGCCATACTCAAAACTACAAATATGAGAGGGAAAAATTCATTGTTACATAATCCTTTCTAAGATAACCTGGCAGAGAAAAGCCAATGGCCAATTAGATGGAAAATTTATAAAATGAGGATGCCGGCCCCTTGATTTGGGAAAGTTCTTTACAGACGAGGCGAGAAATAGTGGAGAGTAGATAAAAGACATGAAGGGTAACTTACGTGACACGAGTGGCTAGAAAGATGCTTGACTTCTAATCAAAGAGAGCCCCTTCAAAACAGCCAATGCCATTTGCCTTATGATGCTCAGATAGGCAAAGGTTTAGAGTGTTACTGGCCTGTGGTGGCAAGCCTGCACAGTGGCCTTGGGCGGGGAGACAGACAGTCCCGAGCCCCATGGTCATAAGAGGTGTGGTCTTGACCCAGTAGTTCTAAGAGTGTCTTTCAAGAAAATAGTATACAAAGAACTATATGCTTAAGTAATTGTGTTCAACACTTGTCATCCTTAACCGACTTGGTCTCTATCAACAGATCAAATGCCATAGCTCAACCACAGTTTAGAAAATACATCTATTTGAAATGATAGGAAATGATACAAGACGTCTACCCTTGTGTTAAACAAAGCAAATTCAGTTACACAGCGTTATTCCAATTGGTACCTCTGGAAGTTTGAAATCCTCACATGAGCTTGTATGATGGAGGGAGGGGAAGAAGGAAGAGTTAATGCTGGAAGGAACCAGAACCCAGGCCCCTAAGACCAAGTCAGCCTGGCTCCTCCAACCAGCCAAGCTAAGAATCCTCATCTATGCCATACTGACCCTGCAGGATATATCCTATGTCCCCCTGTACACGCCAGGAAGCTGGGCAGGGCAAGACTGGCCGTTGCTAGCCATAGATGGGAAGACAGGCCCAGAGAAGGGAAGTCACTTAGCTTCCATGGCAAATGTTTGGGCCTTCCTGCCTCTCATGTTCTCCCTCTACCTAGAAGAGTCAAAAGACAGCAGTTTCCCCAGCCCCTTTTCGTACTGGCCTGTAAACTTGTACATTCAAAACCAAACCAAAACATTGACAACAAAAACTAAGTAAGCATTAGGCTTGGGGCAAGAGGAAATGAAATTCTAGTCAGTAGTTAATAGCACCCAGTTACTGTTGGCTGTTAGGTACTATTCTAAGCATTCTTATTTATTAACTCATTTTATCCAATACTTCTATTGGAATAGACATTAACCTCATTTTACAGATGAGAAATCTGAGGCCCAGGGAAGTTGAGTAACTTACTGATTATCACACAGCTACTAAGAAGCCAGCTCTGGGGTCCACATGCTTGACCAGTATTCTGAAGACAGGAAAGGCTGAGTAGGCCAGAGCCGAGAGGGTTCATGTAGTATCAAGACCACAGGCATGACTTGAGCACGTTAGCTCCCCTTATAACAGCTCTCTAAGCTCGTGCTCTACCTGGTCCAGAGAGGTGTCTGAACCCAAGTTCAGGCTTCCCTACCAGATTCTTCTCCCTGTCCCCTTGAGGCCAAACCCTAGCATCCTGCCCCCTTCTCTACCTAGAGGATCCACATGTCTGGAAAAGGCTTTGCTGCCAAGTCAGAGATGAAGGCCCATGCCGTGTATGGGCAAACTGGGCTCAGCGGCATAGCCAGCACCGGTACGGACCTGTCTGGTGGCCATGCCCACCGTGGCAGGTAGTGTCAGGGCCAGCAGGCTGCCATTCCTTCTGTGCCAGCCCTTCCCACATGGACTAGTCTTGGGAGGCCAGGGGAGGGGATGGGAGGCCGTGGTCAGAAATGCAGCTTTTACAGTAGGCTGGCAGGCTCAGGGGGTCTGTGAAGTGCCCCTTCAACTCAGCCTTAGAGTTCCCCTTCTCCACGACAGCAGCTGCTCTGGGTGCTTTGAGGATGCCCTGGCCAGAACCCCTGTGTCTGTGAGGAGACGACAAGCCTTCACAAGCCATTTGCCCAGCTGTTGCTGTTCTTTGCCAACATCTTAACCTCCAGTATCTTTTTCCTGTTTGCTCTGCCTGAAATGCCACCATTCCTTGTGAAGAGGGAGAGGCTCCCGAGTTAAGCCTTGGGGGACGTTGGCCTCTGTGCAGGGTGTGGCACATACGAAGTATTTATAATCGACATCACAGTTCTGGAAGGACGGAGCTGACTTGGAGGACGTTTCTCACATAAGAAAGAGTTCTGTTCTAGTGGTCACAAAAAACTTCTCCACACCTGGTTTCAGTAGGTTTGAAATGATTGTTTATTGAGCCCATTCACTGTTTTCCCAGAGCTTCTGGACCCAGGTCTGGCTCAGGCCCACAAAGACACCAAACCCAAGGACCAGGGCAACAGCTGGCAGCAAAAGGACCATCCAAAGGAGAGGCCTCAGGCTGGAGTTCCCATTGGAGTCTGTCAGAGAGAAGGGATTGGCAGGACTGGCTGAGGCCCCTCCAACCCTGCCCTCCAGCCCAGAACTTGGTATCACACTGGGCAGAGCTGAAGCTGCCTTTCTGCAGATGAGGTGGACTATGTCTGTCTTCACTTAGTTCCCCACTGACTGCAGTGACACCATCTCTTGCCCTCAGCTATGGCCGGAGCATCCCCGTTTTGTCAGCACAGTCTTGGGGGCTGGGAGTGGGTAAGGCCTGAGGGGCCCATCCAGAAGCCCTCATACCTGTGGGCCCAAGTGTGGGCTCCTGCCCATAAGAATCCTCAAAGCCCACTGGCCCCGGAGAGCTCACGATGTCCTGGGGCCTGGCAGCGTCATTACGGTGACCTGAGGATCGTCGCTGTCCTGCCCAAGGGAAGAATGAAATCTTGGCCTGGTCTCCTGCCCCTGTGGCCCAAAAGCCAGGCACAGGCCTGAAGGTGTATGAAGGAACAAATGCCACTCGCACCCCAGACTCACTTGCAGTCCCAGCGCTGCACACAGTGGAGCAAGTCTCCAGCCCTGAGCTGTGGCAGGCAGAGGCACTGCAGAACAAGTAAACCTGGTGGGAAGAGAACATCAAAGTGGCTGGCTCGGTGCCACCGCACAGGAAGCAGAGACAGGGACATGGGATCCCCAAGCTGGGCCAAGTCTAGGCTGCTGCTGTTCAGGCAGGGAGAAATCTGAACATTTTTTTTTTTTTTTTTTGAGACAGAGTCTCGCTCTGTCACCCAGGCTGGAGTGTAGTGGCCCGATCTCAGCTCGCTGCAAGCCCATTCTCCTGCCTCAGCCTCCCAAGTAGCTGGGACTACAGGCGCCCGCCACCACACCTGGCTAATTTTTTGTATTTTTAGTAGGGATGGGGTTTCACCGTGTTAGCCAGGATGGTCTCGATCTCCTGACCTCATGATCCTCCCGCCTCGGCCTCCCAAAGTGCTGGGATTACAGCTGTGAGCCACTGCGCCTGGCCGAAATCTGAACTTCTTGACCAAGAAGACGACTGCTGCCCATGCTGAGGGAGTGCAGAGCTGAATGTGTTCCTTCCTGATTTGAAATCCACACCTTCCCCCATCCCCAAGATCCAAGTCTGCAGTGGAGTGCCCTGCAGGGAGGGACCACCGCACTTCAAAGAGCCCCAGTCCTTGGCAGGCCTGCTCTACCAATGCTGCCTCTGGCTGCACAGCCCCCAGGAGGGCTGGATCTCTCCCTTCCACCTGCCTTACTGAGGGAGACAGCAAATTCCAAGGAGGTGGGGCTTGGCCAGGCAGCAGGAGAATGGATATTTGCCCTCCGTTTGTGACCCCCAAGACCAGTGACCGGGGGAAGAAGGGAGGGCAGATTACAACTGCTTCCAGATACACAAGGGCAGGGGCAGTGCCCTATGGGAGCAGAAGCAGGAGGAGCTGAGCTGACCCAGCAGGCCTCACCCACGGGCACCCCTCATCCAGGTAGGTCAGCGTCTCTTGGATCAGGAGGCAGCACACAGCAGAGATGAGAACGAAGCCACCCTAACCAGTGCTTACCAGTGAAATCAGTCTACATCTGACATAATAACAGGCAGTGATTTAAAAATCTAGAGATTTGGGTATGTGATGTGAAAGATACGTTATTCAACAGGACAAGAGTTACAGCGCGTCTGTCACCTCTGGGGCCATCTGTATATTACACAGAAAACCTAAATATACCCTAAGTTTATCTACGTTTACCTTCTGGAGAAGTTGCTAAGTTAAAGAAAATTCAAAGCAGAATTACATGGAACACATTATCATTTCTGGAATCAGAAGTGAGGCGAGGCTACCCTAGAACATCATGACCAGAGTTCAGATTTAGGGCTGATTGCAACACAGGCAGCGCTTTCCTTCCTCCTGGTGGTGGTTATGGGTTACCTCTTGCTGACCCAAAGCCCGCTGCCTTCCACGACACCTGGTAGAAGCCAAGCCCCATCCCAGAACTTTGTCCACATAAGTTCACAGGGTGCCAGAGGGATTTGGCAACCAGCTCCTCCCCAATTAACACGTGGGGCCAGGCCTGCAGCAGCCAGGGCTTCTTACCGGTCCTCTGAGGGCTCTCTGGGAGCCCGAGTCCAGGAGGGCGAAGGTGGCAACAGTGAATCTCTGGTAGTGAGACTGGAAAGGTGTGGCCCCATCCAAGGCTACCATTTGGGTTCTGTAGCTGTCGCCCTCGAAAGGGCATCTGAGAAGAGAAGTCAGAGGCTGTTTACAGGAGCCAGAGCAGGTGGGGGGAGCACGGGGACACTTACCCGTCTGACAGAATGGGCCACTGGGGCTGCTGGAAGGGGTTGGCACTGGGAGCGCCCCAGCACTGGTGCAGCAGCAGGACCAGGTTGGGGTCTGTCCTCTGCAGAAGCCGGACCTCCACATGGACTGGTTCTCGGAGCAGCCTCACGATGGGATAGTCGTCCTCCCCATAGTAGGAGCTGAAGGTCTCGTCTGCAGGGAGGGTGACTCATGAGCCAGGGTGGACTGTGCGTCAGGGGAGTGGGGGCCACAAGAGAGCAGGGATAGCATAGCATACCCTTGGCGATCCGCAGTTCAAGTCGCAGGGGGCCGGGCTGGGTCACAGAGGCAGGCGACGGGGGTGGGAAAATGGATGCCCGAATGGGCAGGAAGTCACTGGCATTGAAGACGCAGCGCACATGAAGCCTGAAGTCCATGTGCAAGGGGGTGGGGGAGAAGACACAGAATCAGGGCATCCTGTTTATGTGATAAACTAGGCACCAACTCCGTGGGTGCAACAAACTGGGTACTGTCCAGCAGGGCAGATGGATGCTACTTAAGCAACACTTTTCCAAGTCCGGCTCAGGAAGCTCACCCAGCCCCATCCTCTGTCCATCTGGTCTCCCTGGGATGGCTCAAGCCTGTTATGCCAGGCCCTGAACCTGGTGGGAGAATACATCAGGATAGAGATGGACCCTTGGGGGGCTGGCACCTTGTTGGGTCTGGCCTGGATACCCACAACTGCCTGCTGTGCCATTCGAGGCCCCTGGAGCCTGACAGTTGAGGCTGGCAGACGAGCCTAGGCGCTCTGCTTCCCAACAGACCTGGGTTTGAGTCTTCTTAGCATTGGGACCACAAGCAAGTCTTTTAACCTAAGCCTCAGTGTCCTCATTTGTAAAATGGCTGTGACTGCCTCCCTTTGAGGGTGCTGAGGCTGACTGAGATCACAAGATGATGCACCTGTGTCTTCATTGTCCTTGTAGTTGCAGCTGGTCTGCCACAGCCTAAGGGCCACAGTGTCTGGCATCTTCCTCACTAGCCTAAGGGCCATGTGGCCGTTCCTCCACACTCTGGTGGGGCCCACATCCTCCTAGCACCCCAGAGGCCTGGCACCAAGGAGATGCTAAGTAGGCAGAAGTGGCTCACCCCTGTTCAGAAGGACTTGTGTCTGAGCCCTCTGGCCTAGTCCTGCTGGCTGCAGCTGTTCCCCTGACTTCTGCCTCCCTTCAGGAATCCCCAGTCACTCTGTGTTGACCTCTGGCTGACTCTCATAGCTCTTACATCGGAGAGTCTAAGGCATGACACAGACTTGTCCCCCACCATTTGGCCATAAGAACTTCAGGGTTTTTTTAATTAAAATAAAAAAAAAATAATAGAAATGGGGTCTCACTGTGTTGCCCAGGCTAGTCTTGAACTTCTGGCAGTTCTTCCATCTAGGCCTCCCAAAGCACTGGGATCATAGGCGTGAGCTACCGCCTCTGTGGTACTTAGAACTTTAAAGCCAAATTCGTTTGAACTGTGACACAGTCCCCTGCTCCCCAACCCTCACGGCAGGGCGGGAACGGGCGTCCACGCAGTGTCAAGCACAGGATTTCTACAACCCACTGGCTAGTGCACTGGCTCTGTCCCACAGGCTGAACGGGCTCAGGTGAGGTGCTTTACCCTTGGTCACACAGGTTCAGAGCCACGTGTCACAGGCAGATTCCCTCGGTTCACCCCCACTGGCATCCTGGGCACCTGGGTTGGTTTTGCCTCTTGAGTCAGCAGGTCCAGGAGGCCCCTAACAATGAGGGGTTCCTCCCCCACCCAGTTCCTCTCCCACCACATCCTCAGAGAGGTATCTTCAACTTCATCTGTGGCTTCTTAACCTGACATGAGGAGGGGCAACAGCCGTAGCCTCAGCCTCCTCCTGGGACCTGGAAGGGGATGCTTTCAGTTGCTCTGAGCTTGGTTCTGAGAGAGACCAAGACAGGGCTCTCTGAGGACTCCAGCCCTCTCAGGACTGGTCATGGGCTTCTAGCCAAACCCTGCAGGCCCGGCACAGAAGGCCCCCACTTAACACTCGTGTCTGCCCTGACAGAGGGATATTTCCCCTGCCTATCAGGGGAGGCTGGGAAGAGGTGGGCCCCTTGCCTAAGATCACATAGCCAGGTAACAGCGGAGCCGGGGTTTGAGCCCAGATGGCTCGGAGCCTGTCCTGAGCTCTCCTGTGCCCCCTGACACCCTAGCACAGAGCCACGCCTGTAGGAGGAGGGCTGCTCTCACTGGAAGGTGCTGTCCCGTGTGATGGAACCCTGTGGCCCCTTTCGGACGTGGATGCCAGACACCAGCCAGTTCTCATAGATGAGCTGGTCGCCAGCCACCTGTGGGAAGAGACAGCTGGGTGAGGCTTTCTTGCGGGGACCAGGCCCCAGCCTGTGGTCCCGGCTCCTACCTGCACTGTGGTTCCACAGTGGGTGAGAGGGAAGTAGAAGACCACGAAAGCTTCCGTGTGCTCTGTTGGGGAGCAGCTGGTGGGGGCGTAGGCCAGGTGGACGTTGGCCAGTGTGATCCTGTGTGTCAAGGCCACTTCTTGGGACACCACAAGGATGAAGTAGCCATCTCTGAAACACTGGAGAGTAGCTGGGACAAAGGTAGATGAGGGCCTTGGGGTTTGGTGTCCATCCAGCACAGACAGGGGATGTCTGGGTGACAGCCAGGCTTTAAGTGCGGGCCCGGAAGTCTGGACGCTTACTCTCTACTTAGGCTGGTGTTGACCCCAGCAAACCCTTTATGGACCGATTTTTCTCATCCATGAGACAAATGAGTTGAACTACACTCTAAAAGTAGGCTCCCCATATAATCTGTTATCCCAACCAGGGTGCTTTAGATCTGAAGGTACAGATGTGTGTAAAGGTAGATCTATTAATACTTCCTGGGATAGTTGTTATAAGGCCAGCTGGGACCTGTGACCGCCCCATCTAAAGGTCTCCTCTGCCATCTGCTGTGGGAGTTGGGCTCTCCAGGAGGAGGATGGGAAGCAGTTTCCACCAGCTGGAGGAGACAGCTCTCCTTCCGCTTCGGAATCCAGGGGACCAGGATCGTGCTGGGGTAGGAGGTTGTACCTGTGTTGCCATAGTAACAGGGAACCTCTCTGGTGTTATCATAGCAGCAGCCAGCCTGCTGACAGGCTTCCTTTGAAGTTCTTCTCACGATGCAGGGGAGGTGCCCCGAGGCCACCTGGCACTGCTCCTGGCTCGGATGGGTACCTAGGGTTGGGACAGAGCAATGAGGCTGAAGGCACACAGTTTGCAAATCGTGGCCCTGGAATTGAATCTTGGGCACCTGCTCCAGAGCGTATGCTCTTAGCCAGCACACTAAATGTCCTCCCTCAAAACTGCATATTACTGACATTTCTAGAGAATGTTTTCTGAGAACCACGTGTTGCTGGCAATGGTTTCAGTGAGTTTCTGCCTAAAGTTAGGAAACAATTTTACAAGACTTCTTCCAGCTTTAGTATACCTGTACATGTTTAAAGCTGTTTTCCAAATACTACAAAGGAATAAAAGAATCATCTTTTTCTTAAAAAAGAAAAAAACCAAAAAAGAAATGGCTTCTTAGAGCCCAGTAAAAGGCTGTTAGACCACCCTGTACCCCAGAAGGCCCCAGGCAGAAGGTAAGGACACTCAGATGTCCTGCGTACCTATGTAATCTGGTTTGTTCACATCCCAGTGTTCCAAGGGACCCCAGTGGGGTTGAGCCAGGGTGGCGAGGGCAGGTCCAGGTCCAGGGGATGGTAAAGCAGGGGTTGGGTGGACAGAGCTGTGCCCTGGGTCCAGTGGGCTGGGAAAGGCATGGCCAGAGCCTGGTGAGGTGTGGCCAGAGGTGGGGAGGGAGGGAAGCGTTTGTGGAGTCGAGACAGAGAACATGGTGGGTGGTGCCAGCTGGGAGTCCGGAGTCCAGGAGTGGTCAGGTTTGGGACAGATCAGGGTAGTGTCTTGTGCCACATCCACACGACCATCGGGCCGCACAGCCTCCATGAACACTCTGAGGTGGAAACGCCCATCCTGCAGGTGAGAGGCCAGCAGGGAGCAGCAAGGTGAGGCCACCCAGGCAGGGGACGGGCCCACCAGAGCTGAGCTGGCCGTTAGGCAGGGAGCTGGATTCATGGTAGCTCCCAGAAAGTACCTTCCAGGACTTAGTTTCCCCCACCCACCAGCTCAACAGATCTTGGGCTCTGGTTCCATGAGGGGCCTCTTCAGCCTGAAGTGACACTAGGACAAGCTTGCTCCTGCACCAGAGCACGGACCCCTACCTTCTCCAGCACGTGGCAGCCTCTGTAATCAGCCGAGAAGACTGCAGGCTCCTGCGGCCTGGACGTGACCCAGTGGTAGCAGATGGAGCAGTTGTTGACATCAAATCGGTTCCCAAATTCATCTGTAGTGGGGGAAGGGGAGGGGCCAGGGATGTTGAAGGGTGCAGGGAGAGGCTGCTGGGGTCTCGGAAGGAGCTCCCACTCAGCAGCCAGATGACCTGAGTACTCGCCTTAGCTTTACTGTTGGTTTGTTGTGTGGTTTCAGGCAAGCCCCCTCCCCTCTCTGCTCTCAGCTTCCACAGCTGTAAGAGGATGGGGGGGGGCGGATCTTAGGATCTTTCTAGCTAGGGTTCCCTGCTCATAGCACACGGCAGCAGGCAGGCACGAAGGTGAGGTGGAGAAGGGATACACAGGGTCTCAGGCACCGGGCTATTTCATATCACTTCTTTTAAGCTTAGTTATCCGCATCCTGTGGCTGAGGCAGCTGAGGAAGGGAGGGTGCCTGAGCTTTCTCAGGTGCACACAATGAGGGGCAGAATGAGGATTTGAATCCTGGGCTTTGCAGAAAGATCTGAACCCATTTCCCAGGTTAACTGTGGCTGCTGCAGTCGCTTGGAGACACTCCCTAGGTGTCCACCCTGCTTGTTGGCCCAGAACAGCCTAGGCACTCTCTGGGTGTGGGCATGTCCCCATGCCCTTGTTCCATGAGCACGGCCAGGTTCATCTTCCCCACCTTGCAGATGAGGAAACAGAGGCTTTATGGGTCAGGTCAGTTGTCCAAGATCACACTGTTTAGAAGCTGCAGATCTAAACCCCAATTCCAAACCCACACCAGGCCACGCTCACTAGGTCCTGCTGCTGAAAGTGGTTTATGGACCCTCAGCCTCAGTATTGACCAAGTGTGGTTAGAGATGCAGAGCCTAGGCCGGGTGCAGTGGCTCACGTCTATAACCCCAGCAGTTTGGGAGGCCGAGGCAGGCAGATCACCTGAGGTCAGGAGTTCGAGACCAGCCTGACCAATATCGTGAAACCCCATCTCTACTGAAAATACAAAAATTAGCTGGGCATGGTGGCACACACCTGTGGTCCCAGCTACTAAAAGGCTGAGGCAGGAGAAGTGCTTAAACCCAGGTGGTGGAGATTGCAGTGAGTTGAGATCGTGCCACTGCACTCTAGCCTGGGGGACAGAGTGAAAGTAGTGAGAATCTATCTCAAAAAAAAAAAGAGAGAGAGAGAAAAGAAATGCAGAGGCTTGGCCCTGCCCCAGGCGCACTGAATCAGAACCCGCACCTCGACAAGGTGGCCAGGTGTTTCCCACGCACACTAACGTGGGAGAAGCTGCCCTGGGTGATGATTCTCCTCCTTGCCCTTTTCTGTGGTGAGGAGGTGGGGGCTGGACACCCCGAGGCTGGAGGGAGTCCTCTGTTCTTGCTCCTTCTCCAGGGGAAGGGTCCCAGCTCCCTTCTGGCAGCAGCCCGTGGCCAGGGAGGCAGGGGCCAGGACTCTGCCAGCACTCACCCACCACCTTGAAGCGGAGAGTCTGGCCCGGCCTGGGGAACACCAGCAACTGCATTCCCTTGATCCCACAGTCGTAGCTGTGCCGGAGGCCTGGGAGGCCAGGGTCAGGCTGGAGCCGCCTACCCAGCCCCAGGGTGGCGACCAGCAGCAGTAGGGCCACACGGTAACCCCAGGTAGTGGCTGAGCCTCCTGCCATGAGACGCCACAGACACACCCCTTTCTCCCTCACCACCAGAGCGGGGCCCAGGCCTTTTATGGAGGAGGTGGCAAGTGGGAGCCTCTAAGGGCAAAGGGGGCCCACCTGGAGGAGCGCCCACCTGGAGGAGCACCCACCTGGCCACCGGGGACTGTGGTGAAACTCCTGCCCCAAAGGCTGGGGGAGGCAGAAAGCTGCACGTGGCCCCTGACCCTGGCTTTCTGTCCCACAGCTGTGGCTTTGGAAGGGAGGAGGGAGCTTCCCAGGAAACTGAGGCTGCAGATGGGCTGTGGGAAGGGATCCAGGGCTGGGAGGTGGCCCTGCAGACCTCAGGCCCTCCGCTGTCTCCCTCCCACCCCAGCCTTTCCACATTCCCTCCCTGCCCCAACAGGCTCTCCAGGGCCTCCTTCCTGCCTTGAGGCCTCAGGACCACTGGGAGCTGCAGGCCTGGTTAGCGCAGTCACAGCTCCTCAGGCAGGGCTTTACGGGCCGGTAGAGCAAGACCAGGAAGACACGGCCCTCAGAGCTGGCAGCGGAATGCGGGCTGCAGGTGAGTAAACAGACCAGTAGCACCTCCAAGGGCTCTCCTGAGGATCCAGCCGGTCAGTATGACGATGACTATGACTAATAAAAAAATAACAAGGACAACTAAACGTAATGTGTCATCTGGATGGGATCATGGAGCAGAAAAAGGAAGTAAAAGCGAAGAAAGTGGATTTTAGTTCATAATAATGTGCCCACATTGGTTTGTTCATTAATTGCAATAAGTGGATCATACTCATGTAAGATCATTCATGAGGTAAACTGGGCCTGCGGTGTATGGGAACTCTCTGTACTATCTTGTCAGTTCTGTATATCTAGAACAGTTCTAAGACATAAAAGTGGCTGGAAACAACAAGAATGGTCTGCGGTCTGCCATGATTACAGTGCCAGGCCTTGCTTGTGTTCGCTCCTTATACCACCTGACCATCCTCTGAGGGAGGGACTGTCACCAGCCCCACGTCCCGGCGCTAATTCCTGCAAGTGATTAGCCTAGGGTCTAGCAGCGTTTGAGCTCAGCAAACATTAGGAAACTGAGCTCAGCAAACATTAGAAAACGCGGCTATTATAATTAGCAGCTGCTGGAAGGGGACAGGCTTGATAGCTAAGAGGCCGGTGCTGGTGAGGTTGCAGAGAGAAAGGAATGCTTACACGCTCTTGGTGGGAGTGTAAATTGGTTCAACCATTGTGGGAGGCAGTGTGGTGATTCCTCAAAGAGCTGAAAACAGAACTACCATTTGACACAGCAATCGCATTACTGGATATATATCCAAAGGAATATAAATTGTTCTATCATAAAGACACTGAACATGTGTGCATATGTTCAGCGCAGCACGATTCACAATAGCCAAGATATGGAATCAAATGCCCATCAATGGTAGACTCAATAAAGAAAATGGGGTACATGCCAGATGCGGCGGCTCACGCCTGTAATCCCAGCACTTTGTGAGGCTGAGGCGGGCGGATCACGAGGTCAGGAGATCGAGATCATCCTGGCTAACACGGTGAAACCCCATATCTACTAAAAATACAAAAATTTGCCGGGTGTGGTGGCGCTCACCTGTAGTCCCAGTTACTCGGAGGCTGAGGCAGGAGAATCGCTTGAACTCAGGAGGCGGAGGTTGCAGTGAGCCAAGATTGCGCCATTGCACTCCAGCCTGGGCAACAGAGCAAGACTCTGTTTCAAAAAAGAAAAAAAAAGGAGAAGAAAATGTGGTACACATACACCATGGAATACTATGCAGCCATAAAAAAGAATGAGATCATGTCCCTTGCAAGAACATGGATGGAGCTGGAGGCCATTATCCTTAGCAAACAAATGCAGTTACAGAAACAAATACCACATGTTCCCACTTACACATGTACTCACATATAACTGAAGGCTAAATGATGAGAACACATGGACATGTAGAGGGGAACGGTGCACACTGGGGCCTTTTGAAGGGTGGAGGGTAAGAGGAGGGAGAAGGGCGGAAATAATAACTCTTGGGTGCTAGGCTTAGTATCTGCATGATGAAATAATCTGTGCAACAATCCCTCTTGGCATGCGTTTACCTGTATAACAAACCTGCATAAGTAACCCTGAACCTAAAATAAAAGTTTAAACAAAAAAAGTCGGTTCTAATGGTGCCCCAACCACTTTCTTAGCTGTGACTCAGACGCGTTATCTATTCTGAGCCTCAGGTTTCCTGTTTGTAAACGGGGGTGATGATGCTTTCCTTGCCTGCATGGTGGGCAGGAAGACACACAGAGACAAGTCATGGGCACCAGATGTAGTAATGATTTAATGCTTGGCAATAATTCACTTCTAATGTGATTAGAGCTCAGCTGGGGAAGCTTGGTGGGGCGGGTTGGGGGTCTCCCTGGGAGCACAGTGGGAAGAGACACTCAACACAGCATCGAGGGTGGGCGACATGGAAGCGTTTTTGGAGGAAAGGGGTCCTAAGCAGAGGTGGGAGGAGGCGGGGAGGACAGGGATGGTGCGATGGGGATCTGGGGAGAGCAGGGCTGGAGGAGGGAGGAAGCAGGTCACATAAAGGTCTGGGACAGGGACTCCAGGCAGGCTGGGGGTGCTGTCGAGGGAAGGACTAGGAGGGGAGGGAGAGGAGCCAGGCAGGAGCGGGGAGAGGGATGGATTTTTCCTGAGGGACAATGTGGAAGTTTTAAACTTTTAATTTTGAAATTATTTCAGATTTGCAGAATTTCCATATAGCCTCCTCCAGATTCCTCAAATGTTCACTGTTCACTTTTTACATTTGCCGTAGCTCCCCGCTTTCTCTCTGTGCGTGTGTGCAGACACACACACACGCATACACACGCACTTTCTTCCATACCATTCAAGAGTCGGTTGCAGAAATGACAGATTCCCCTTTACCTCTAATTACTTCAGTATACATTTCCTAAAAAAACCAAATCACCCCCATAGTCAAATGATCAAAATCAGGAAACCAACATTGGTATAAACACAACGATCTAATCTGCAGACATTATTGTAAGAATTAAAGAGGAAAGAAACATGAAAGGGCGATTCCACAGGCAACAGGGACAGGTTTATTTTGAATAAACCTGAGAGGGGCGGCTGGCCGAGGTAGGTGAGAGCCCCACTCTGTTACAGACTAAGAGTTTTTGAGGATTTAGGGTGGGAGAGTTTATCAGAGGCTGGGACTGCTTCTGTGTCTCTTTGCTGTGCGTATCTGGGAGGGAGGGTCGTGTGTCTGTTCCCATACATCTTTCTGCAGCTGCAGGCATATCCCCCGAGTCTGCTTCTTGCTTCCCTAGCTTAGTGCACCTGAAGGGAAAGGAAGGTGCTTACTAAGGCCCACTGTTTGACTGGGGCTCACTGTGTGAGGATGAAGTTTGGCAGTTATCAAAGAGATTTTCCCTCCACCCCTCTCTGTGCCGGAGCTGTCTTATCTGTATTTTACTGTCTGCTCTTTCTGGCTGTTGTAGTTAGAAGAGAAGTGATTGCCTTGAAATGTATGAGGCTAGAAAGGGAGCAGGAGCTTGAAGTGGCAGTATTTGTCCGAGATGACGGTGCTCCTGCTCTAGCAGTTATTCAACATCTGCCGACTGTCCTAACCGTGACTTTCATGGCAAAGGAGTGCAATGGTTTTGCAAGTCTGCAGGATCCAATCCAGGCTCAGAGTCTTGCTGGCGTGCCTCTCGGCCTGCTCCCACCTGGGACCGCCCTTCTATCTTCTCTTGTCTTTCATACCCTTGACATTTTCGAGTACAGCCCAATAACTTTGCAGAATGGCCCTCGGTTTGGGTTTGTCTGGTGTTTTCTCCTGATTACATTAGATTTAGTTGATGCATCTTGGCCTTGTATTAGTCAGTTTGGCTGCTCTAACAAAATACAGACTGAATAACATACAGGCTTAATAAATACAGGCTTAAATAACAGTCTGTTTCTCACAGCTCTGGAGCTTGGATATTCTAGGTCAAAGTGGCGGCAGGTCTGGTTGCTCCTGAGGCCTCTCTCCTTGGCCTGCAGATGACTGTCTTCTCACTGAGTCCTCACGTGGTCTTTCCCCTGTGCTGCTGCATCCTTGGTGTCTCTTTGAATGGTCAAATTTCCTCTTCTTCTGCCTGGCCCGGTGGCTCATACCTGTTATCCTAGCACTTTGGGAGACTGAGGCAGGCAGATTACCTGAGGTCAGGAGTTTGAGACGAGTCTGGCCAACATGGTGAAACCTCATCTCGACTAAAATACAAAATAATTAGCCTGGTGTGGTGGCGCACACCTGTAATCCCAGCTCCTCAGGAGGCTGAGGTGGCAGAATCGCTGGAATCTGGGAGGTGAAGGTTGCAGTGCTAGATGGTACCACTGCCCTCCAGCCTGGAAGACAGAGTGAAACTCCATCCCAAAAAACAAAAACCAACTTCCTCTTCTTCTAAGGACACCAGTCAGATTGGATTAGGGCCACCTTGAGGGCCTCAATCTTCAATCACATCTTTAAAATCTCTATCTCCAAATATAGTCACATTCTGGGGAATGGGGGTGGGGGATTAGGGATTTAGCATATAAATTTTGGGGGGATACAATTCAGCTCGAACAAGCAGGAGAACCCCAGAAGTGATGTCATTTCCTTCTCAGTGCATCCTATCCAGAGGCACACCCCACTGGCTTGTCCTGTTACTGCTGATGTCACTTTGATAACTTGGATAAGGTGGTGTCTGCCAGGTTTGTCTACCATAAAGTAATGACGTTTCTCTTTGTAATTCATGAGTATCTTACAGGGAGATACTTTGAGACTATGTAATTAATCCTGTTCCTCTTCAAATGTTCACCGGCTAGTGTGGTGGTTGCCAAGTGGGTGGTGGTTCTCTAACTCCACCCTTCCTTCTGCATTTATTTGCTTTCTATCATAAGAGAGAACTTTTTCTAACAGGGGCTTTTAGGGGCCAGAGAGAGCATCAGCTGGAGTCTTTGAGAGGCCTAGATTTTGCCTGGTGCTCAGTGTTTATGAGCACAAGGGCCCTGGGACGTCACTTACCGGCTTTTTTCCTCTATCTGGAGAGTAAGGATGAGAATTATTAGGGTGGGAATGCGATTAGATAAGACATAGAGAGGTGTTTCCCTACTGGTCATGGACCCATGGGGAGAGTGCGTCTCCCAAGGTGCTGGAAATGGGCAGGGAAAGAGAAGTCGGGCTTCCTCAGGGCCAAGGGCAGAACACCTTTGGGGAAAGGGTGCCAGACTATCCGAGAGAGACAGAGAGACAGAGAGCGAGCGAGAGAGAGAGAGAGAGACAGAGAGCGAGCGAGAGAGAGAGAGCGCACTCTGAGTCCTCGGTTATGACTGTACATTCTTGCAAAGACTCATGGCCACCAAGGCTCATCAGCCTGGGAGGATCCAAGCTCCTCTGCTCACCCACTGGAGACCCTGGAAAAGTCCCTTCTCTGTTCTGTGACTTGCTTTCTTCATCAATAAAATGGGGTTATAACAGGACCTAAATTGTAGGGTTGCTTTGAGGATTAAATGACAGAATCCATGTGAAGCAGGCAGAACAGGGTCTGCACATGGTCGTTGTTTGAACACGATAGCCATTACAACCATGGGTATTTTTATTGATGAGGAGAGAGGGTCAGATGGAGGGGACTTGACTTGGAATCTTGGCTTTATCCACTTGGCTTCTGTTTTTTTTTTTTTTTTTTTTTTTAGAGATGGGGTCTTGCTATATTGCCCAGGCTGGTCTCAAACTCCTGGACTTAAGCAATCTGCCCGCCTCTGC
>NW_012110763.1:310962-312769 GCF_000951045.1 Mandrillus leucophaeus | reverse complement strand
GCCTCCCAAAGTGCTGGGATTACAGGCGTGAGCCACCGCGCCCGGCCCAGTTTCTTAATCTGTAAAATGGAACTAAGAATACAGTCTACCTAAGTGGGGTGCCGTGAGATGTAAGCATCAGTTGCTTGCCCTGTCTCCTCTGCGAATAGAGCCCAGGGAGGGCACTGGAGGAGGATGGAGCCTCTCTTGACTGGAGAGACAAGATCCCCCTTCAGGGGATCCACACATGCCAGGAAATCAGCAGGGAGCAGGCTGCCTCACTCTGGGGCCTGCAGAGTAACCCAAGGGCGGCGCCAGCTGTGTGTGTGTATGGATTATGCTCACCGCAGAGATGCTCCCAGAAGGCCAGTGGTAGTGCATTTAACCGAAGACAGGCAGCCCTGCTTCCCCTGAGGAACAAAGGACCTCAGAGAATCTTGTCAGCTGGGAAGAGCTGGGCTCTGCTGCTGGACCACATGGCTCTGAACTCCAGCTCCTCTGCTGCCCAGCTTAGCGCCTTGGTAGAGCTGCTTAAGCTCTCTGAGCCTCAGTTTTCCCCTTGGTGAGTGACAATGACAGTGGTACCTAACTCAGAGGGTTGGCATGAATATTTGATGAGCTCATCCATGAGAAAGGCTCAGTCTTACGCTGGCACATAGTAAGTGCCCCATAAGTGTAAGCTATTACTGTTTTCTTTTTTTTTTTTTGAGATGGCGTCTTGCTCCGTCACCCAGACTGAAGTGCGGTGGTGGGATCTTGGCTCACCACAACCTCCACCTCCCTGGTTCAAGCAATTCTCCTGCCTCGGCCTCCCGAGTAGCTGGTATTACAGGCATGCACCATTAAACATGGCTAATTTTTGTATTTTTAGTAGAGACGGGGTTTTGCCTGTTGGCCAGGCTGGTTTCGAACTCCTGACCTCAAGTGCTCTGTCTGCCTCGTCCTCCCAAAGTGCTGGGATTGCAGGCATGAGCCACCGTACCCAGCAGCTATTGTTGCTTTCAGTGTGTTGAATGGTGGCCCCCAAAAGACACGTCCACAACGTAACCCCTGGAACCTGTGAATGTGGCCTTATTTGGATAAGAGGACTTTGCAGATGTGATTGATTTAAGAATCTCAAGATGAGGGCACCCTGGATGATCCAGATGAGCCCTAAGTCCAGTGACCAGTACTCTGTGAGAGACACACGAAAAGAGGGAGGGGAAGGCCGGGTGAAGAGGAGGTAGAGACTGCAGTGATGCAGCCGCAAGCCAAGGGATGCCTGGGGACACCAGAAGCTGGAAGGGCCAAGAAAGGCTCCTTTTCTAGAGCTTTTGGAGGAAGTGCTGACATGTGATTACGGACTCTGGCTTCCAGACTGTAAGAGAATAAGTCTCTGTTGTTTAAAACCGCCATGTTTGTGGTAGTTTGTTCTGACAGCCCTAGGAAACAAATACACCACTGCTGTTTCTGCGAAGGTTGCCTGGCACATGTGTGGGCCTGAGCCCAGGCCACGGCTGCCTCTGCCTGCTCTGCCTTCTTGTCTTCCTTCCTACTATAAAGCTATCGGTCCCCGAGGTTGTACCCACTGCAGGTGAAGACAGAGCCGTGGAGAATTGCACCAGACCGTGGGTAAGAAAGGTTCCAGCATGGGTCCAGGCGCAGTGGCTCAGGCCTATAATTCTAGCACTTTGGGAGGCTGAGACAGGCGGATCACCTGAGGTCAGGAGTTCGAGACAAGCCAGGCTAACATGGTGAAACCCCTTCTCTACTAAAAATACAAAAATTAGCCGGGTGTGGTGGCGCACACCTGTAGTCTCAGCTACTTGGGAGGCTGAGGCAAGAGAGT
>NW_012110763.1:307916-308692 GCF_000951045.1 Mandrillus leucophaeus | reverse complement strand
GGGAAGGGGTGATTCTTTTTCTTAGTCCAAAGAGAAATCTGGGCTCCACCTCCCGTCCTTCGAGGGTGGGACTGTGCAGAAGGAACACCATTTAAAGTTCATATTTTACTGGTGAAGTTACTTGCCCAAGATCACATAGCTGGGGAGTGAGTGTGCCAGATCCAGACACTGGCAGTGGCCCCAGAGTCCCTGGGCTTAACCACAGCCTGACACTCTTCGTGCGCAGACACGGCACACATGGCCTTGTCTGTGTTTCAGTGGGTTGGGCATCGGGGGTGGGTGGAAAAGAGGGCCCTTTCCCCAAGCAGAATGGAATCACCCACCTATTTTCTCTAAAGGGCCGCAGGCATTTGTCTTTGGAAATCAAGCCCTCCCGGACCTGGGGGAGAGGAAACGTTTTCATATTGCTAATGATTTGGATCACCAAGGCTCTTACTGATCTGCCATACTGGGCTCCAATGAGATGTATTATCCCTATCACAAGGGCATAGAATTTGATTCATTTTCCACTCATGATGGTAGCCTCTCAGCGAGAGTGTATTACGCATCAGGTTCTGCGTTAAGCCTAGGCCTCAATGGAAGATGCTTGTGCGGTCCATCCCATGGGAGGTGCCCTTGCCTTGATACAGGGATATTGAGTTCTTAACATGTTTTAATGAGTATCCATTAGGTGCTGAGATGCTGAGGTTGAAGGGATGGTCCTGACCCCAGGAAGCTTGGTCAGCAAATGAGAGTAAGGAGTTAGGGAACAATGAAATGTAAACTTCTCTTATCTT
>NW_012110763.1:302284-304165 GCF_000951045.1 Mandrillus leucophaeus | reverse complement strand
AAAAAAAAAAAAAAAAAAGTAAAGGTCCCAGAATGGGTCACCATGAGGGACTGGGCTCCTTTGGGGTCTGCACATGGAAGCCAATTTTAGAGATTCATTCTGTTTAGCAAATATTTTTTGGGACCCCTCTCATGTGTCAGGCCCTCTGCCTGCCTTTGGAGGTGAGGAGATAAAATCGGAGTAAGTCTCTGTCTTCAGGTGGTTCATAAGGGTGGTGAACAGTTGTGTGAACAAGAGTTACCAGGGAGGACAAGGAGGCTATGGGTCAAGTGAAGTGGAGGTGTGGGAGGGAGGGACAGCATGTGGGTCTGTCTGAGAGAATCAGCAAAGTCTTCCCAGAGGAGGCAACCTCTAACCAGGGTTTTGAAGGATGAATAGGAGTTCACTGAAAGTCCAAGGGAAGAAAAGCCATTCCAGAGCAGAGCACAAACAGCATAAGCCAGGGCACAGAAACAGCCTGGTGTGCACAGGACAGGAGGGGAGAGTGATGGGTGCTGGCTGATGACAGGATGCCACTAGGGAGTGGCAGCAATACGGGGGGAGGCTTGGATGGGACCGGATCACCGAGGAGCTTGTTGGCCATGCGAGGAGTCCTGTAGGTGATGGTGGCACCACGGAACTCAACCTGGGCCTCCTCAAGGTATCATGTGGGGCCCTGCCATGCTGCTACTCTACTGGGTGTCGGTGGCTTGAGGGCCTCCGAGCAAGCGGCCGGCTGGAGGATCCCAGGGCAGGCCTCACCCTGCTTCCTGCCCTGCATCTCACTTCCTGTTTCACTGACTTCTTTAAAGTGGCCAGAAGGGAACATTAAAAACCCTCCTCCTAAGGCAGGGCTAGAGGGAGAAGAGAGCCCATCTGGGCTGGGCCTATGCCTGAGGGCTCCATTGGCCCCTTCTCTGTTCCTTTGCTCTCTTGACTGTATTTGTTAAACACTGATGCTGTAAGTATCCTCTGAGTATCTAGTGACATTGATGGTCTCAGAAAGAGGCCCTGCAGGATGAATCATGGAGGGGAAGAAGCACTCCCAACAGCACGTGCCAAGGCATGGAGGTGGGGAAAGAAAGGATGGGGTAGCTGTGGACATGAGGAAGGGGGTGCAGGGACTGGTGGTTGGTGCACTGGATCCTGCTAGGTTGGGAATCTGGACAGCTCCCATGGGCAGCAGAGACGCAGCAGAGGTCCGTGTGGCGGGAAGCGACAGGCTCAGATTCGTCTCCTCCACGGCAGAAGGTGGTGCTGAGGCAGCGAGGGACCCGACTTCCACTCTTACTGGCTCTGACGTTAAGTTCCAGGCCTTGGAGGAGGCTGTGCTTTAGGGACTAAGGCCTGAGCCTGAGCGTAGCTTGCATCTTTCTCCCAGTCCTGGGGGACACAGCGCATGGGATAAGGCAGGACACGGCTCTTCTTCAGAAAATTCCTCTGGGCCCTGTTTATCTGGAATACCTTTTTTGGTTTGTTTTGGTAACTCTGTTAAGCTTAGTAGCTTTTTTTGTTTACTTAGTAATAAGTTTTCTTTAGAGAGGTCTGGACATGAGCCACTACAGTGATTACAGGACTGGAAACAAGGACTGAGAAGGGGCAGAGGAGTAAGGGTTTTTTTAGCCAGAAAAGAAGAGCCTCAGCAGGGCTGCCAGGGGAGGTTGTGCAGAATGTTCACTGCACAAGGGTACCAGTGGAGGGGGCAAGGGTGGACTGAGATCCAGAGGAAGGGCTGTGCCTTATCTCAAGCCTGATGCCCTGGTGCTGAGATGTGTCTGTGGGGTCGGGTGGTGGGGAAGGGGTGATTCTTTTTCTTAGTCCAAAGAGAAATCTGGGCTCCACCTCCCGTCCTTCGAGGGTGGGACTGTGCAGAAGGAACACCATTTAAAGTTCATATTTTAC
>NW_012110763.1:293100-301414 GCF_000951045.1 Mandrillus leucophaeus | reverse complement strand
TTTTTTTGAGATGGAGTTTTACTCTGTTGCCCGGGCTGGAGTGCAGTGGCGTGATCTCGGCTCACTGCAACCTCCACCTCCCGGGTTTAAGTGATTCTCATGCCTCAGCCTCCCAGGTAGCTGGGGTTACAGGTTTATGTCACCACGCCCGGCTGAGTTTTGTATTTTTAGTACAGACGGGGGATTTGCCATGTTGGCCAGGCTGGTCTTGAACTCCTGACCTCAAGTGATCCACCTGCCTCAGCCTCTCAAAATTGAGCCTGTTTTAAATAAAAGCTATATGACCTTTGCCTTAGAGCCTACATTCATTTTTCCCTCAGAGGGGAAGGAAGCTGATTTTTATAAGCACTTACCGTGTGCCGTGAGCTTTGCGGAATCCACCTCATTCAACCCTTACCATAGACTGTAAGGCAGATGTCACTGCTCCCGCTCACAGATGACAACCCCAGGCTCAGCAAACAGAAATGACTGACCTCTTGGCCTGCGTTCTTCCCACTGCCTCCACTACCCCACTGTGCTTTCCTGGCCTTAGGGCCCTCGGGTCCCTAACGGACAGGCCCCCACACTGCCCGGGAAACGCAGCAGAACTGGAGGGGTTTCTTCTCTGAGGATTCTGGTGTCAGGAGATGGCAGCCCAGGCACAGTGGACAGATGGATGAGACATTCTCCTTCTCACGCACTTATCCTACACGCTGGTCACTCTCAAAAGCACAGCCCTAGGCACACTGGGGCTCACACTCTCTTGCACACATTGATTTTTTCACGTGCACTTGCATTGCCCTCTGGGCTTCTGCAGTCTCTTTCATGAGGCAGGGGTGGGTGGAGCAGGGGCTGCCGGCACTGATGGAGACTGATGCTACTCGAACTCCCGTGACAACTCACTCTCTAGCTGTCCCCGCCTCCCCACACCCCACCCCTAAACACACATGCACTGGGGCTGACAGCTATTTCCTCTCTCAGCCTCCGTCTCCCACCTCTGTCTGCCTGCTGCCTCTTGTCTAGCTGCTGTCAGGAGCTGACTGCCTCCGGGGCTGGAATCCTGTGCTCCCTCTGTGCCCAGGTAAGGAGGCAGTGGCCCAGGGGCTGAGCGGCCTAGCGCCCTCTCTGGACCCACAGGAGAAGGCAAAGTTTTACCAAGTGAGAGGGCTGTTACCAGCTAGATTGGCAGAAGGCTGAGTTTACCAAAGATTGGAGGGGGACTTGGTGCTCAGAGGAGGGAAGGACTAGCTTCTTTGAGGCATTAACTAGATGTCAGGTACCAGGGGAAGCCACTCAACTGTCTGTCAATATTCACAAGCAGTCTGGGTGGGAAGATGACACCAGCGGGTTTAAAGTAACTGGCCTAAGGTCACGTAGCCAGGAAGCCGAGGAGCTGGGATTCAAACCCAGGTCTTGGACTCCCACAGCTTGCACACTCTGGCTGCCTCTTTTTTTTTTTTTTTAACCTGCCAAAGCTGGACCTTAGCTGCTGGGCTCCTGAGAATCTTGGGAGGCCGGGGGCTGTCTCTATTGAGTCAGAAGGACTGATCTGGCGGTTCCCAAGGATGGCAGGACTGTGCTCTCTGATCATCCCCATGGGACTTGGATAAGCAGCAGCTGGTCTGCAGGGAATGTTTCAGGGCAGTGGGTAGCACTTGGCTGTCTGCTGGGAGTGAAGTCCCAGCCCCACTGCTGCAGCTGAGGAATGCGGGGCAAGTTGCTGTGCTTTTCTGACCTTCATCAGTTTCTTCTTCTGAAAACTGGGGTCTCATAGGTCCATTGCAAGAGTAACTGCTCTGCATATTCTAAAGCCTAGGAAGTGCCCATTCTCAGGAAGCACAGGCTCCTTTTCCATCTACCTGCAGATTCCCAGCTCCAAGGGGCTCATCTGCCAGCAAAATTCTAGTTTGATAACCCAGGACCCCACCCTATAGA
The DNA here is from genome assembly GCF_000951045.1 of Mandrillus leucophaeus. Taxonomy (NCBI): domain Eukaryota; kingdom Metazoa; phylum Chordata; class Mammalia; order Primates; family Cercopithecidae; genus Mandrillus; species Mandrillus leucophaeus. The sequence goes on along the minus strand of NW_012110763.1, from coordinate 299,500 downwards.
GGACTGTGGTCTCCAGAAGGGAGTGGGTTTTCTCATCCTGGCCAACAGTGTTTTCCCTAGAAAGATGAGTACTAAAGACCATTGCTCCCCTCTCCCACTTTCCTTCTTCCTCCTCCATCCTCTCTTCCTTGGAATAGGGGAAGAGGAGAGAGCACAGGCTGAGCCTGAAACTTGCTCCTCCACATGTTTGTGCTGTCTGGGTGGCCCTGGGCCAGTTATTTAACCACTTGAGGCTCAGTTTTCTCATCTGTAAAATGGGATGGAGTACTAGCACCATTCTTCTAGAGCCAGAAAGACAGCACCTATTGAAGGACCTACCATAGTACCTGGAGTGTCACTGGTGCCCAGGACAACCCGAGTCCCTGTCCCTGGCTACTTGCCCCCTGCCTCCTGCATGGAGCCTCATGCAATTTCTTCAGCCCTCACTGATCCTGACCAGCCTCACATCAGATGGTCTTCAGGCTTTCAATGAGGATGTGAGCATGCACGTCTTATTTCTGGATGAGTGTGCGGGGGAGTAAGTGAATGAACAGGGCACAGAGAGCTGCTGTGGCTACTCCTGAGCGGGGAGAGATCTTTTGGCCCCATTGGGCCTGCAGAGCCCCATGTGGGAGTTCCTCCTACCCAGCTCTCCTGGCTCTTATCTTATTTCCTCTCCAACTATCAGAGGAGGGGCTGGTTCCACTGTTCACAGTCAACACATCTAACCAGCCACCACTGAGTGCGGGGAGCTGCACGGAGAATCTGTAGAGAGGCAAGGTCTGGGGGTGCTGTGGGTGGGAAGGGGCAGCATCTCCATCCCCCAGGCCAGCAGGACCCTCTTGCCCTAGTTGTGGGGACTCCTTCACCCGCCAGTGCTCTGGGGATTGGAAAAAGAAGTCCTGTGGGCCTGACCTTGTTCCTATTTCTCTGTGTGATCCTAGACCGTTTGCTTCATAGTCATCACAACGACACTGATATAGAGCTTGCTGTGTGCCAGGCCATGTTCTAAATGCTTTTATGTAGTAACTCATTTAATGCTCCCAATAACTCTATGAGCTAGGTGCTGTTATGACTGACATCCAAGTTTCAGATTCAGAAAAAGGCTCAGGAAGGTTAAATGACTTGCCCAGGCACAGCAATGCTGGGATGTTACTCCCCCCGCCCCCACCGCCCAATATATTCATGGGTCACATTGGCATCTCCTGGGGACGGTCCCACCCCAGGCCTCTCTCTTGGTTCCCCCGTGGCCCCTGCACTGCCAACCTAGGCACCTCCTTCCCTCCACTGCAGAACCCCACGATGTCCGCCAACGCCACGCTGAAGCCGCTCTGCCCCATCCTAGAGGAGATGAGCCATCTCCGGAGCCACAGCAACACCAGCATCCGCTACATCGACCACGCGGCCGTGCTGCTGCACGGGCTGGCCTCGCTGCTGGGCCTGGTAGAGAACGGAGTCATCCTCTTCGTGGTGGGCTGCCGCATGCGCCAGACCGTGGTCACCACCTGGGTGCTGCACCTGGCACTGTCTGACCTGTTGGCCTCTGCTTCCCTGCCCTTCTTCACCTACTTCTTGGCCGTGGGCCACTCGTGGGAGCTGGGCACCACCTTCTGCAAACTGCATTCCTCCATCTTCTTTCTCAACATGTTTGCCAGCGGCTTCCTGCTCAGCGCCATCAGCCTAGACCGCTGCCTGCAGGTGGTGTGGCCGGTGTGGGCGCAGAACCACCGCACCGTGGCCGCAGCGCACAAAGTCTGCCTGGTGCTCTGGGCGCTAGCGGTGCTCAACACGGTGCCCTATTTCGTGTTCCGGGACACCATCTCACGGCTGGACGGGCGCATCATGTGCTACTACAACGTGCTGCTCCTGAACCCGGGGCCTGACCGCGACGCCACGTGCAACTCGCGCCAGGCGGCCCTGGCAGTCAGCAAGTTCCTGCTGGCCTTCCTGGTGCCGCTGGCGATCATCGCCTCGAGCCATGCGGCCGTGAGCCTGCGACTGCAGCACCGTGGACGCCGGCGGCCCGGCCGCTTTGTGCGCCTGGTGGCGGCCGTCGTGGCGGCCTTCGCACTCTGCTGGGGGCCCTACCACGTGTTCAGTCTGCTGGAGGCACGGGCGCACGCCAACCGCGGGTTGCGGCCGCTTGTGTGGCGCGGGCTGCCCTTCGTCACCAGCCTGGCCTTCTTCAACAGCGTGGCCAACCCGGTGCTCTACGTGCTCACCTGCCCCGACATGCTGCGCAAGCTGCGGCGCTCGCTGCGCACGGTGCTGGAGAGCGTGCTGGTGGACGACAGCGAGCTGGGTGGCGCGGGAAGCAGCCGCCGCCGCCGCCGCACCCCCTCCACGGCCCGCTCGGCCTCCTCCTTAGCTCTCAGCAGCCGCCCCGAGGAACGGCGGGGCCCCGCGCGCCTCCTCGGCTGGCTGCTGGGCGGCTGCGCAGCGTCCCCGCAGAGGGGCCCCCTGAATCGGGCGCTGAGCAGCACCTCGAGTTAGAACCCGGCCCGGGTAGGGCAGCGCTCACACGTGAAAGCATCACCAGGGCACTGCGGTTCAACTTGATATCCGGACTCCAGCCACAGTGATCAAAGTCGGAGGGGGCGGGACCCAGGCATCTGCATTTTAAAGCGCCCCGGGAGACTCTGAATCTTTTTCAGAAACAGTGAGTTAAAGCAGTGCTTCTCAAACTTTGATGTGCCTGTGAAAAACCTCGGGGGTCTTGTTAAGTGCAGGCTGATTCAGGAGGCCGGGCCGGGTGCTGAGAGTCTGCATTTAACAAGCTCCCAGGCCGCGAAGCCAGTGCGGCAGGTTCACAGAGGAGGCCTGGAGTAACACAAAGTGAAACTCATAATAGACTTCCCACACTAGGGCTGTGGAGTCGGAAGGGCACACGGGCGTCTCCCTGGAGCTCAGTTTTACCAGATGATGGGAGAGGGAGTCTTATGTTAAACCAGCTATGCATTTTTGGAGAAGAGAGAGGCAAGGTTTGAGAAGCACTGTTCCAGTCGGCCCTCTTTATTTAGCCAGTGCTTACTGCCCTAGACGCTTTATCCCACAATCTTAAGGAGCAGCTTCTATTAGCCAGTCTTTACAGCTGAGCACATTCTGGCTCAGGGAGGTTAAGTGACGTGCCCAGTTTCAGGACTAAGGACCACAGGGGTCTGCACTGTATGTAACCCTAGGCATCACATGCTCAATGACTCTGGTGAGCGAGGACATTCTCTGACTTACTGGAGGGACCTAAGATGCTACCCTGTGACCCAGCACTGCCCAAAGTGCTTCCAAGGCAGAAGCAGCAGGGGATGGCGTGGTCAAGCACTCGGGAAACCTGGGGCTAATCAAATCCAACAGGGGAAATGACTAAGTCTTCGGTCTTTAGAATTTGAATGGGCACAGCAACTCCGAGACTACAGCACGTGTCATTTCTTAGCTGAGCTGACCAGCCTCCCTGCAGGCCTGGTATTCTGTGGGATACCACTGGGTATCCCCTGGGCACTGGTAATCCCAAGATCTGTGCAGCCCCCGCCTCCAGGCTGCATGGGGCTGGGCAGCTACCATTTCCCATTTGTGGGTAGAAGGGGTAACTTGCATTTCTGACCTACCACTTCCACTGCACCGCGTCTCATTCCTCCATCTGCCATGGACTTGGGGTCAGAGACTGCTGGGTTTGAGCTCTGCGGCCCAGGGACTGAAAAACTGGTGCCAGTGAATTCTGCTTGGTGGACGAAACGTCAGTGGAAGAAGCAGATGAGAACCTCTTGAGATCTTGGTCCTGTATTTTTTTCTGCCACCAAAGCCAGGGTCACTGAAGGCCTGGCCCACAGCAGGCGTTGAGCAAAGGGAACAGTGAGGTGCCCAGCTAGCTGTATTGACACCCTGTATTGACACCCCACCCCTGCTCCCTCCTATCCCTTCCCCCTTTACTCATAGCACTTCCCCCATTGAACACGTGGTGCATTTTGTTTGTTTATTATGTTTCCTCTCCATTAGAATGAAAGCTCCTCGAGGGCAGGGACTTTGGTCTATTGTCTGTATTTGCTGGTGCCTAGGATTGTGCCTGTATGCAATAGGCACTCAATAAACATTTTTGCTGTAGACTGGACAGGCATGAGTTAGTCAGATTCTCTGGGGCTTCTGCAGAGTCTGGTTTGGAAAAGGAGGTACTGGGGAAAAACTCTGCTCCCCGCAACCTCCCCATTTTAATCTTTCAGTGTTGAAAAGTGGAGAGGAGCCGGATTCAGTTTGCTGGGGACAGAGCCAGTGGGGTATGGAGGTGCTCAGAGCAGTCTTTGGGAAGGTGTGGGGGGAAGCTGGGTTCCCAACTGCCAGCCTCCAGGCCTGGGATGGACCTAGCATGCTGAGAAAGGGCATACACCGCTGGGGGAGTCACCTGCCAGCCACCAACTCACTGAGGAACCAGAAGAATTGCTGTTCTTGGTTTGAAGGCACTTGGAGGAGAGGAAGGAGGGATGGGGGCTGAATCTCTCCCCGCCCCCATCTCTGCCAGGTCCCAGGTCCCCTCTGGGCTTCTGTCCCACACAGACCTGCCTGGAAGCCTTCAAAGGCCGAGGAGTCCCGGTCGAGGTGGGGTCCCTGTTCTGCAGCCACGGGGTTGGAGTGCTGGCTCCAGCAGAGGTCTCAGGGTGCTGTGTCTGACATGATTGTTGGCCATGGAAGGCCTCGGGCTGTCCTGAGCTCAGATCTTGGCTGCTGGCCGCTGGGGCGGCTGCTTCTGCAGCAGGGCCAGGGTGTCCCGCTTCTCAATGGAGCGCAGCTGCTTCTTCTTTGCCCGCTTGAGCTTGGCGGGGTTTCGGATCTGGGGATGGTATGAGGGGAGGGCATTAGTGTGGCTGCAGCCTTGGTCCAAATTCCCAAGGGAGAGGAAGCTGCCCCACAGGGGCCTGAGATCACAGCATGACAGTGGGGGCACATGAGGCAGGGGTCGAGGCCCTGGTTTGCACCCCCAAGCGGGGCAGAAAGGCAAGGGGGGAAAACGAGACACTCACCACTTGGACGACTTCTGCCTTCCGCTCATTCTCCAGGCGGCGTTTCAGGTTCTCGGCCCGGCGCTGTTTCTTCTCCTGGAACATGCAGAAGGGGATTTGAGTCGGGGAGCGGAGGCGGCCCTGGTCTCCCAGACCCCAGAAGAGTGCAAGCTGGCAGAATTCCCACAAGGAGAAAGGCCCTCTAAACCAGGCTCCAGGTTGGTGATGTGTGGGTGGAGGGCCAGCGGGAGCAATCCTGTGCCACGGTCTAGTGCCAGGGGCCAGTGCCAGGGGCCCACTGTGGTGGAAGCTCCTGACAGCACGTTGGGAGATGGGTATGGGACAGGTAACTGAGAACAGGGGCTGAGACATGGGGGGTGCCCACCTAGAGATTCACGCACATGCAGACAGTGGTCCCTTGGGCCACTCTCATCAACTGCCAAGGGAGAAAGGGGTGCTGGCCCTTCCCCCATTCCCACCCTCTTGGACGGTCTCCCCCTCTTCCCCTGGAGTCCCGCTGCTGCAGAATGCCAGGTTAGGGGTGAGGGCTGGGTCCCTGAGATTTTCGCAGGTGTGGGGCTGGGGAGGGGCTGCACTGCACAGAAAAGGCTCTGGAGCTATCTGGGCTGGGTTCGAATCTTGATCCTGTTATTTCCCAAACAGATGACCTTAGCAAAGTCTGTGCCTCAGCTTCTCCATCTTTAAAGTGACAGTGACCACAGTATCTACCTTGTAAGATAGTTTTGAGAAATCATTGAGGGAATGCATGTGCAGGGCTTGGAGCAGCCCCTAGCTCCTTGGGCACACTGAGACTCTCGATGGAGTCTGTCTTGGGAGGGGAAGCCCAGTGCTCTCTGGCCATGCTGACTGTGTCCCTCGGCAAGGCCAGGGTGGGGATGTCAGCTCCAAGGCTGCTGCATGGTTAGGGGTCTCTGCTGGCTTTGGTGACTTGGGGTAGCAGGGGTGGCCTAGGCCCTGGGGGAGGAAGGAGAAGTGAGCCGTGGCCTCTTGTGGTCAAGGCAGGCCTGGGCTGGGCAGGAGTACCTTTGCAGAGGACCGTGAGAAGTGAGATGGCAGCTCTGTCTTGCCCAAGAGGGAGCCAGGGCCACACAGGAAAAGAGATAAGGCCTCAGCATACAGTGGCAGACACACCGTTCCTCGGATGTCAGCTGTAAGCTGAGCTGGGGTGACTTAAAGCAGGGGACAGATGACTGAGTGACTGGCCCACCGCTTTCCTCAGTGGCCAGGCTGGGACCACGGGCTAGGGATGAGTTGTCTGAATCCCGTTCAGCACTCCTCCTACACCCCTGGGGTCATTAGAGGAGTGGAGGAAGAACCTCCCACTGCTGTCTCTGCCCTGGGGGGCAGGTGCTGACCAATGCCACCCCGCTTTCTCTGCATGCTGCCTGCTAAGCATGGCCTCTTCCCCCCATCCCCAC
>NW_012110763.1:270822-292985 GCF_000951045.1 Mandrillus leucophaeus | reverse complement strand
CCCCGCCCCCCGCTGAAAAGTTCCTGGGAGATGTGGGTGAGGCTGTGACCCTTTACAGGGGCTTCCTGGCTCCGGGATGGGTGACAGGGGACAGAAGTGGAGGAAAGGTGTGGGGGCTGCTGCTTGGAGAACGACAGCAGCCATACCGGGGACATGGATTTCCAATCTGCAAGCCCTTCCCAACTGAGTAGGTTCCAGCAAAGGGCCCTCGACCCCATCTCACTGATGGCCCTACCCGCCAGGGCTTCCTCCTGGGCCTCTCCCCATGGCCTGCTGCTGGTCCTCCCGCTCCATCCCTGTCCCTGAGGCTCTTTCAGCAGCCCAGACTAAACTGGATGGTCCCCTGGGCCTCCCTGCCCTGTGGTCCCAGACTGCACTTCTGCTTCTGGCCAGGTGCCCTTCCTCCCTGGGGCCTTCAGATTCAAGAACATTTCTTAACCAAGTCGGCCTCCCCCAGGCACGCGTGGAAGCTCCCGCCTCAGGTTGTACCAGTAGACACCAGCTCAGCCTGGCTGGCCCCTCACCTGGCGGCGCCTCTCCTTCTCCTCCTCCAGGTGACGGGCAAAGTCCTTGGCCAGCTTCCTCTCCTGCCGTTCCTTCATCTTCCGCTGCCACGATGTGCGCAGGGGCTTGTCCTGAAGCATCTGGGAGAATCTGAAAGGGGGAGAGTGGGTGCGTACAGGGTCTGTGGGGCGAGCGCCACCCATGCCCTGTCTCTTCTCAGCCGTAGGCTCTGGACCTTCTTCCCCAGAGGCCAGGCAGAACCACCTCCTTGATGGCCCGACAGGCGGCCCTCCAGGTCTGCAGAAACTTGGCGTGGGAGGGAACCCTGACTGTGCTGGCTGCCATTTCTCAAGCCTTGGCTACATGCCTCTGACGTGGGTACTCCTATCTTCTCCACTTAGGGAAGAGCAGGCCAAGGTGCGGAAAGGTTAAATAGCTGACTAAAGATACCTTGTTCCTAAGTGGCAGTCAGGACTCGAACCCTGTCAGCGACTGCAGAGTCCAGGCTATGCACCCCTTGCTGTAAAGTTCTGCTGCTTCCGCCAAGCGCATTTGGCCCGGATGTGAATGCCTCTGGAGGTGGGGCGCTCACCCCCTATGGAGGCGGCCCATTCCATTTCAGAGCAGTGTGAGTGGTTAGAGTTCTGGGTAATGATTCAGAATCTTCCCCGCCAAGACTGGATGCGGTGGCTCATGCTTGTAATCCCAGCACTTTGGGAGGCCAAGGTGGGCGGATCACATGAGTCCAGGAGTTGGAGACCAGCCTGGCCAACATGGCAAAACCTACCAAGCCTACTAAAACCTACTAAAGTTTCTACTAAAGATACAAAAATTAGCTGGATGTGATGGTGTACGCCTATAATCCCAGCTACTTGGGAGGCTGAGGCACAACAATTGCTTGAGCCTGGGAGGTGGAGCTTGCAGTGAGCAGAGCGTGCGCCACTGCACTCCAGCCTGGGTGACAGAGCAAGACTGTGTCTCAAAAATAAAAAAAGAAAAAAGAAAAAGGAAAACAAGAATCTCTTCCCCCAGTTGGAGACGGAGTGTGCATCAGGGCTCTCAGGGAAATCTGAAAAGATCGACGATGATTTTAGAGTTACAGGAGAACTGAGCTCATCTCCATAAGAATGCATACTATAAGGATTTATGAATGGGATGATATATCTAGGATGTACTTTAAAATATTTCAGGGAAAAAAAAATGCCAAGGATTGGCCGGGCGCGGTGGCTCACGCCTGTAATACCAGCACTTTGGGAGGCTGAGGCGGGAGGATCACCTAAGGTCGGGAGTTCGAGACCAGTTTGACTAACATGGAGAAACCTTGTCTCTACTAAAAGTACAAAATTAGCTGGGCACAGTGGCAGGTGCCTGTAATCCCAGCTACTCACGAGGCTGAGGTAGGAGAATCGCTTGAACCCGGGAGGCGGAGGTTGCGGTGAGCCAAGATCGCACCATTGCACTCCAGCCTGGGCAACAAGAATGAAACGCTGTCTCAAAAAAAAAAAAAAAACCCCCAAGGATCAAAGATGAAACTAGACTAGTAAAATGCTGAACTGTGTTGATGCTGATAATGGGGACTTGAGAGCTTTGCTGTCTCTTTGTATGCTTGAAAATTTCCATTCAAAAAAAGTAAAAACAAAATGCAAAGAAGTGTCTGGTGGCCTCCGCATACTGAAGTTAGGCCTTTCTCTTTTAGATTCAAGGCCCATTTTGGTGTCCCTCGGCCCTGCCGACTTCTGGCCCCAGCTCCCTGATTTCCTTCTCCCCTTCTCAAAGTCCTGCCACCAGCTCCCTGATTTCCTTCTCCCCTTCCCAGGGCCCTGCCACTGAAGGCCTGGCCTCCTAAGCACTAAGAATGGGGCGCCACATGGACCTCCCTCATAACTGTAAAGCTGGGCTTCCCAAGCTGGGGTACAAGAACCCTGAAGGGACAAGGTGGTGGGAGCCTAGAGACACACAGAACCACAGGACACAGCGCTGCATCTCTGTAGAGCAGGGCTGTCAAACAACTTTCTGTGATGGTGCAAACATTCCACATTGACACCGTCTAATAAGGTAGCCACTAGTCATGGGTGGCTGCTGAGCGCTAGAAATGTGGTTGGTGTTGATAGAGAAACTGAATCTTACATTTTATTTAATTTTAATTAATTTAAATTTACATAGCCACATGTGGCTGGCAGCTAAGGTACTGAGGCAGGGCAGTTCCAGACCATCGGTTCTACCTGTGTATTGAAGGAACACAGGCCTGGGTTCCAAGTCCAACCACTTACCACCTGGGTGACCTTGAGCAAGGTAGTCTGAGTCTCAGCATCCTCTCCAGTGGAGATGAGAATCATTCCTAACCCAAAGGGTGGTAGGAGGTTTAATCCACACACACACACATAATAGGTGCTCCATAAACGCTACTCCTCAGAGAAGTCAGACAGCTTGCCCGAGGGGCACTACGGAGAAGGTGGCGTTTGGCATGAGCATGAAGGCAGGGCTGCAGCCAGGTCTCCCTCAGCACACACGCTTTCCCAGCTGTGGCTGTCTTCCTCCCTGCAGCAGGAGCTGCTTCCCATCCATCTCCCGGTTCACTCACCACCCACTGAGGCTGCTCCCTCAAAGATCCTAAACATCCATTTAGTGGCCCTACGGGGCCCCTCTCCACAGACCTGCCTGCAGCTTCGAAGCTGTTTTAGTTCTCTTGCAACAGCCTCCTTGTGGGTTTCCCTGCCTTCACCCCTGCCGGCCTACGTCTGTGTCCAGTAGCCAGGCTGATCTCACAAGTCAGGTCATTTCATTCCTTTGCTTGACACCCTTCCATGGCTCCCAAGCTCACTTAGGAAATCTGGAGTCCCTGCAGGGGTCACCAGGCCCTGCTGTCTCTCTGACCTCATCTGCTACTGTTTCCCCTTCTCCCCCTCATTCCAGCAGCAAGACCTCTGGAATACTTCTCAAGCGGGAGCTTGCTCCCGCCCCAATGCCTCTGAACTTCCCTTTCCTCTTGCCTGGATACTGTTTCCCCAGATCTCTGCCTGGCTTCCTCTGCTCAGGCCTCTTCATCTGCGAGGCCATCTCTGACCACTGTGACAATACCCAGCCCTCCCTGTTATTCTCTGGTCCCTATCCTGGTTTATTTTTCTTGAAAGTCTTTATTCCAGACATATCATGTGTGTACTTGTTCTTGATCTGTTTCCCACAATTACAACGTTTGCTTCAGGAGAGCAGAGGCTTTTTGTTCACAGCCATGTTTACCCCAGATCTGAGCAACTGGTTGATGAATGAACGAACTACCTTCTGTCCTCATTCATCCACTTGTTCAGCTTAGTGCCTGCCCGGCGTTGGGCTCTGGGGGATCTAGTCATTAGAGGTAAGTCCCCACTCTCACACTCTCATGGAGCCTCTGGTTTAAAGGATCACAGGCAGTCAATAAGAATCACGGAAATAAATAAGCATTTGTGCAAACAGAGGTGTTACAAAAGAGAAGGACAGCACACGATGAGAACATAAAGCACGGGGACTTAACCCTCGTTGGATAAGCGAGAGAGGCTTTTCAGAGAAGGTGACATTTGAGCTGAGCCCTGAAACATGAGTGGGGGACTGGCCAAGGGAAGAGCCTTTCAAACAGTGGGAACAGCACGTGTGAAGGCGCTGAGGAAGGAGGCAGCGTCACACACGGGGGAAACATGGAGGGGACGTCGGTGTGGAAGCTCTAGTGATGGAGGGGAGAGGAGGGTGGGCCTGCTGGCCTCATTAAGGAGGCTGGAGTGCGTGCTCTGAGTGAGCAACAGCGAGTCAGGAAGGGTCTGCAGTTGGGCAGGGAGCTGAGACCACAAACCCTCTCTCCAGACTTCTTGGTCAAGTGATCTGTGGCCTCCTACTCTGCTCCAGCTGCTGATTCTGTGTCTTGTGCGGGCCCCTCCCTTCTCCTCACCTGTGCATGGGCCCCCTTGAGCTCAGCAAGCCCATCTCACCTGCAGCATGAGTACCAGGACCCAAGCTTCACTCGCTCAACTTGCTCATCACCCTCTTCCCACCTGGACCAGCCTCCTCCAGTTCCACATGGCCATCAATGGCCCGGCCATTCTCCTGTGAGCCGCTGGGACAGGGCAGAGGGGTAGTGCCATCATCCACCTCTCCAACAGCTACAGTCACTCTAGCTTCAAAGTCTCTCTTATGGGAGACTTGCAATAAATTACTCTGTAAGCCTCAGTTTCTTCTGTTGAATCAGGGGTGGGGGGATAATACCCACAGCCTAGGGTTTTAAGGGTACAAGAAAAGGGCCTAGCACGAAGCCTGGCACGGAGTCAGCTTCTTCCCTGAAAACACCCCCCTTCCTCATGGCCCCTCACAGGCATGCATCCCGGACTCTCCCCTGTGGCTCCCATTAGCTTGAATTGGAACTGAACCCCACACCTCTCCTTCACGGCGGCCTAAACTCTTCCTTCTTCAGACGAGCCACTTCGTTCCTTCCTTAAATAAGCATTCATTGAGCATTTACTATGCTCTTGGCCCAGAAAGACAAGAAAGATCTCGTGCCTGCCCCTTAAGAAGGTTGCAATCCAATTCGAGGTGGATCTACAGGGATTGGGTAAAGGAGTTTTGCACACAGCCTTCGGAATCAGATCTGTGCTCAGATCCTGTGCCTACCACTCATTTAGCCTCGGTTTCCTCACACAAAAAACAGGAATACCACCACCTGCTTCACAGAGCTGATGTGCAGATTAAGTGTGATGATACGTGCTGTTCCATGTTTGAAAGGCTGTATATAATCAGTGCTCAGTAATACTTTTCATCTTAAAGGCAAATAACTGTAACAGACTATATTGGATGAAGACTTCACTGCTTTGATCAAGTAATGGCTGGTTTACTTGCTTCTGCCTCACTCACTAGAGAGGGCAGACAACAGTAAATGACTGTTGAACGAATACACAACTGAGGTGCTACAGGAGAGGCCCATAGGGACCCCGAAGAGGAAAGGCATCAGAGAAATTGATCTTTGAGGGCCTGGCCCCACCCCTCCGGGATCCCAGGTCATTTTACCACATTCTGATTGTAATTACCTGTTTGCTGACACCCTCACTAACGTGAGCTCTCTCTAACCCTGGGGCTATTCTCCAGGCTGCAGCAGGGCAAAGGCGGGGTCCCAACACCATAGAGAACGCCACCCCTGTCCAAGCTGTCCCCTACTTCACCTTTTCTTGGAGCGGTCCTTCCAAACTCGCCCCGATTTGGGCTTCCCCTTCGGGATTACAGGAAGCTCCTCTTTGTTCAACTTCTTGGACGCTGGGGCCTGGGATGAAGAACCTTTTCGCTTCTTTGCCCCGAGGCCGCCTGTCACCGTCTCCCCAGCTGGAGGTGGCTTGCTCGGCTCATGCTGACCCTGCGGGGAGCCAGGTGCCTTGGGTGTCAGCTCCAGTAGTGGCTGAGAGGGCTCCGGACCGGGAGCTTGCTGACCGGGGTAAGGCTCTGGTGATCCTGGGCCCGGCGGTAGCTGATGCTGGGGGGCCCCCGGGGTCAGCTCCTCCTTACTCTGGGCCAACTCCGAGGCCAGTACTCCCTGGTCCTGAGAACACTTTGATGCCTCCTCACTTGACTTCGGCTGACATCGTGGGGATTCAGGACGGGACTCCGGCTGTCTTTGAGGCGACTCCAGGTGTAGGTCTTGCTGACGCTGGGGGGACCCTGGGCCTGGCTCTGGCTGCACTTGGGGGGACTCCAAGCCTGCACCCTGTTGCAGACGGGGTGATCCTGGGCTTGTCTCCGGCGGTCTTTCCGGGGACCCCAGGCCAGCTTGCTGCACACTAGGAGGAGACCCAGGCTCCCTCGTTTCTTCTGGGTTCGACTGCAACTCCACAAGGGCCCGTCTCACCCGCGAAACTGAGGTGAGGCTCTCGGGGGATTCGGGCCTTAGGCCTCCCAGCCGTCGGCTGCGCCTTAGCGGTGTATCCATGCCTCAGCGGGTAAGTTTCCACACCCCTGCACACGTGCAGACCCCGCCGACAACCGGCGCCTTCCTATGACGTCATGAGTCGCCACGTCCGTGACGCGCAGGAGGGGCTGTTGCTGAGGCGGCCGTGTTGGTGAGGGATGCAGAGGCGGGACTGGGAGTGGGTGGGGTGGGGCTCAGCATGCGCATGCGCAATTCGCGCGGGCTTCGTTAAGTGATTGATGAGCCAGTCTTTTTTTCTAGGATTCGCTTTCGCCTTTCTTGCAAAGTTTCCTGGGGAAAGAAGAGCGAGCAAGTAGGAAAGGGAAAGTGGGAGGACCCATTTCAGGGAGAGAACAGAGTTGAAAAAAGGTCCGAGGAGCCTTAGGCAAGGCCCGATGGAAGTTTTGTGGCCAACTCCGGTGCAGTTGGGCAGGGTCCTGCCCTCCTTGGGCCTGTTTTCTCATTTGTAATATGGGTCATTTTGCACTAGCTTCGTGCATCCCAAATGACCCTGTCGGAGTCCTTCTCCCAGCAGCCTGAGGGAATGCTACCTGGGGGTCGTGGAGGTGGAAGATCGGTCTTTTACTGTGTTAATTGTTCACACTCTTGCTTCTCCCGTCCTGTGCTTCAGTATATAATCCATGGCTCTCACTTTTCAGCCTTTTCAACGTCTATGAGTGAAGCTGAGGTACCAATAAGATGCAGCACCTTTGTCCTGTGGCTCACCTGGGCCCTCGACCAGCTGCGTACGCTCCCACGTCCCTCTTCTTCTGCCCCAGTTCTAGAAACAGGTTGGATCATCTCTGATCTTCCTTTCAGCCCAGACAGTGGTTTTTGCCCGTGTGTCAACCTGCCTCGCCTCCCCTTCCTTCCCTTGCTATTCAACTGTAAATGTACTTTGCTTACTGAGCACTTTGGGACCTCACCAGTGAGCAGGTGTTGCCTTCTGGACCTCCCAGGGCCTAGAGAAGACTTTGGGGATGTGGGATTGGGAAATGTCGGGCTGTGTAGACCCTTCCTGTGAGACCTAGGAGTGAGGCTTTGATTTTCTTACAGCATGCTTCTTAGGAAGAACATCTTGGAAGCGGCCCAGTTGCGTGATTATTGGGACTGCCTGGGGTTGGCTATTAGAGGTCCCAGGGCCCCTGTCCGACATTCCAGTGGTTTCTTTTGAAACCATTCCATTGTTTCTCCAGCTGGGGGCTTGCGAGAGGGCCTGGGAAATTGTCCAAGAATATCAGGAGTCAGAGTGTCCTCAACTTCCTCATGTTCCCGAGCTAAGGAGGGAAAGAAGAGCGAGCAAGTAGGAAAGGGAAAGTGGGAGGACCCATTTCAGGGAGAGAACAGAGTTGAAAAAAGGTCCGAGGAGCCTTAGGCAAGGCCCGATGGAAGTTTTGTGGCCAACTCCGGTGCAGTTGGGCAGGGTCCTGCCCTCCTTGGGCCTGTTTTCTCATTTGTAATATGGGTCATTTTGCACTAGCTTCGTGCATCCCAAATGACCCTGTCGGAGTCCTTCTCCTGCCTCACTCACTAGAGAGGGCAGACAACAGTAAATGACTGTTGAACGAATACACAACTGAGGTGCTACAGGAGAGGCCCATAGGGACCCCGAAGAGGAAAGGCATCAGAGAAATTGATCTTTGAGGGCCTGGCCCCACCCCTCCGGGATCCCAGGTCATTTTACCACATTCTGATTGTAATTACCTGTTTGCTGACACCCTCACTAACGTGAGCTCTCTCTAACCCTGGGGCTATTCTCCAGGCTGCAGCAGGGCAAAGGCGGGGTCCCAACACCATAGAGAACGCCACCCCTGTCCAAGCTGTCCCCTACTTCACCTTTTCTTGGAGCGGTCCTTCCAAACTCGCCCCGATTTGGGCTTCCCCTTCGGGATTACAGGAAGCTCCTCTTTGTTCAACTTCTTGGACGCTGGGGCCTGGGATGAAGAACCTTTTCGCTTCTTTGCCCCGAGGCCGCCTGTCACCGTCTCCCCAGCTGGAGGTGGCTTGCTCGGCTCATGCTGACCCCGCGGGGAGCCAGGTGCCTTGGGTGTCAGCTCCAGTAGTGGCTGAGAGGGCTCCGGACCGGGAGCTTGCTGACCGGGGTAAGGCTCTGGTGATCCTGGGCCCGGCGGTAGCTGATGCTGGGGGGCCCCCGGGGTCAGCTCCTCCTTACTCTGGGCCAACTCCGAGGCCAGTACTCCCTGGTCCTGAGAACACTTTGATGCCTCCTCACTTGACTTCGGCTGACATCGTGGGGATTCAGGACGGGACTCCGGCTGTCTTTGAGGCGACTCCAGGTGTAGGTCTTGCTGACGCTGGGGGGACCCTGGGCCTGGCTCTGGCTGCACTTGGGGGGACTCCAAGCCTGCACCCTGTGGCAGACGGGGTGATCCTGGGCTTGTCTCCGGCGGTCTTTCCGGGGACCCCAGGCCAGCTTGCTGCACACTAGGAGGAGACCCAGGCTCCCTTGTTTCTTCTGGGTTCGACTGCAACTCCACAAGGGCCCGTCTCACCCGCGAAACTGAGGTGAGGCTCTCGGGGGATTCGGGCCTTAGGCCTCCCAGCCGTCGGCTGCGCCTTAGCGGTGTATCCATGCCTCAGCGGGTAAGTTTCCACACCCCTGCACACGTGCAGACCCCGCCGACAACCGGCGCCTTCCTATGACGTCATGAGTCGCCACGTCCGTGACGCGCAGGAGGGGCTGTTGCTGAGGCGGCCGTGTTGGTGAGGGATGCAGAGGCGGGACTGGGAGTGGGTGGGGTGGGGCTCAGCATGCGCATGCGCAATTCGCGCGGGCTTCGTTAAGTGATTGATGAGCCAGTCTTTTTTTCTAGGATTCGCTTTCGCCTTTCTTGCAAAGTTTCCTGGGGAAAGAAGAGCGAGCAAGTAGGAAAGGGAAAGTGGGAGGACCCATTTCAGGGAGAGAACAGAGTTGAAAAAAGGTCCGAGGAGCCTTAGGCAAGGCCCGATGGAAGTTTTGTGGCCAACTCCGGTGCAGTTGGGCAGGGTCCTGCCCTCCTTGGGCCTGTTTTCTCATTTGTAATATGGGTCATTTTGCACTAGCTTCGTGCATCCCAAATGACCCTGTCGGAGTCCTTCTCCCAGCAGCCTGAGGGAATGCTACCTGGGGGTCGTGGAGGTGGAAGATCGGTCTTTTACTGTGTTAATTGTTCACACTCTTGCTTCTCCCGTCCTGTGCTTCAGTATATAATCCATGGCTCTCACTTTTCAGCCTTTTCAACGTCTATGAGTGAAGCTGAGGTACCAATAAGATGCAGCACCTTTGTCCTGTGGCTCACCTGGGCCCTCGACCAGCTGCGTACGCTCCCACGTCCCTCTTCTTCTGCCCCAGTTCTAGAAACAGGTTGGATCATCTCTGATCTTCCTTTCAGCCCAGACAGTGGTTTTTGCCCGTGTGTCAACCTGCCTCGCCTCCCCTTCCTTCCCTTGCTATTCAACTGTAAATGTACTTTGCTTACTGAGCACTTTGGGACCTCACCAGTGAGCAGGTGTTGCCTTCTGGACCTCCCAGGGCCTAGAGAAGACTTTGGGGATGTGGGATTGGGAAATGTCGGGCTGTGTAGACCCTTCCTGTGAGACCTAGGAGTGAGGCTTTGATTTTCTTACAGCATGCTTCTTAGGAAGAACATCTTGGAAGCGGCCCAGTTGCGTGATTATTGGGACTGCCTGGGGTTGGCTATTAGAGGTCCCAGGGCCCCTGTCCGACATTCCAGTGGTTTCTTTTGAAACCATTCCATTGTTTCTCCAGCTGGGGGCTTGCGAGAGGGCCTGGGAAATTGTCCAAGAATATCAGGAGTCAGAGTGTCCTCAACTTCCTCATGTTCCTGAGCTAAGGAGACCCCTGCAGGGGGACTTCGCCTGCCTTGCTACTCCTCCCCTGCCATGCAGCTGTCCACAGGAGAAGCAGCTGGGACACCTCGCCCAGCTCTTCCACCCCCCAACTGTCAGAGGAGTGAGTTCCATTCAGTTCCTTAAATGCCCTGCCCCTGCCTAGAGATCCCAATGATCCGACACTCAAAACCAAGCCTGGCAGGCATTGCCAGGGTGCTGGAGGAGACTGTATGCCCCTCTGCCCTGCTCCAGTCCCCCTAGGCTTGCCCTGCCTCCTAAGCTCTTGTCCCCAGCTGGAGGGATCACTCTCCAGTGCCGACTGGATCATATCCTAGTCTAACCTGAAATACTTCAGAGTGATCTCAGGTTTTCACCAGAGAGAGGGAGATGTTTTTCAGAGGAGGCCTTGGGGTGTCCCCCTGACATTTGGAAGCACTTTGTCAACCTCAGCATCAGGTGGGCTCTGGCCCAGAACCCCCTACTCCCACCTGAGCTCAGTTTGTCATTGTCATTATACATGGTGTGCAGAGGCCTTGAGTAGACTCCTGAAATTTTCAGAAGAGCCTGGTGTGGTGGTTGCTGTTGGGACCCTGTCCCCTTACACTCCTTTGCTTTCTTTTAAAAATTATTAATTTTGAGACAGGGTCTTGCTCTGTTGTCCAGGCTGGAGTGCAGTGGCACAATCACAGCTCACTGCAGCCTTGACCTCTGAGGCCCCAGGGAATCCTCCTGAGCCTCCTGAGTAGCTGGCACCACAGGCTCATGCCACCATGCCGGGCTGTTTTTAGTTTTTGCAGAGACAGGGTCTCCCTGTGTTGCTCAGGCTGGTCTTGAACTCCTGGGCTCAAGTGATCCTCCTGCCTCGGCCTCCCAAAGTGTTGGGATTACAGGCATGAGCCACTGTGCCTGGCCGCTCCTTTGCTTTTATTGCAGCTTTCTACATCCCAGCTTTCTTGCCTTTGGGTGGTAGGATACTGAGGGGCTTCTCTGCAGCCCCCAGAGTCCCCCAGCAGGATTGAACTTGTATTGCCCACAAAGGTAACCTGCTCATGCACCCTCTTTTGGCTTCATCCCTGTCTCATTTCCCCATTTTCTTATAGATGCTTGCTGGGGTCATTTTCAGAGGAGTCAAATATTGTACTTAATCCTCTTCTCAGAGTTGGCTTCTGGAGAAAGCTAGCCCGAAACACTGGTGCCGGCCATGATTGGTCCAGGCATTGTTTCAAGCACTCTGCAAGTACAAATCCATTTCTTAATGCTTCTCCCAACAATCCTGTGAGGCAGGTACAGTTGTTATTACTCCCATTTCACAGATAAAGAAACTGAGAGGCTGAGTGTGGTGGCTCACATCTGTAATCCCAGTACTTTGGGAGGCCGAGGCAGGCGGATCACTGGCGGCCAGGAGTTCAAGACCAGCCTGGCCAACATCCCAAAACCCCATCTCAACTGAAAGTACAAAAATTAGCTGGGCATGGTGGCAGGCACCTCGAGTCCCAGCTACTCAGGAGGCTGAGACAGGAGAATTGCTTGAACCTGGGAGGTAGAGGTTGCAGTGAACCGAGATCATGCCACTGCACTCCAACCTGGGTGACAGAGCAAGACTCTGTCACAAAAAAAAAAAAAAAAAAAAGAGAGAGAGAGAGAGAAAGAGAGAGAAAGAAACGAAAAGACTGAGGCACAGAGAGGCTGAGACACTTGTAAAGTTCACACAACAAATAAGTGGTGGAAGCAAAATCCATACCTAGACTGTCTGATTCCAGAGCCACAACTCTTAGCAGTAAATCTGCCTATTACCCAGGCAAGGAAACAGGCATGGGAAGGCTAAGGTGCTTGCCCCAAATCAGACGCGACACATTCAGGAGCCAGGATTGTGGTTCCAGAGGTGGCATGCTTAGCTGCCTTGCAGCTGCCCCCACGTGGGCCCTGCTCACCTATTCCTCACCCTGATCCTGGTCTGTGTGCTGGGAGGTGCTGGGTACCACCTGGCACACACCATCGTGCAGAATGTGCCAAATCAGCAATACCAGCTTTTTTATGTAACCTGAGATCTGCCGACTGACGGAAACCAAGCGCTGGCAGATGGACGGAAGATAGGGATCAGGTGTTCTCCTCTGAGTCATTGACCTCCCCTCAGCTAAGGGGTGCTGCGGTTGAGAGGGTCTGACAGTTCCCAGATGTCAGGGACCTGGGTCCCCAAGGCTCTCTGTTCAACACCTCGCCTTGCCTGTGATCTCAGGTTTTCGCCAGAGAGAGGGAGGTGTGTTTTAGAGGAGGCCTTTGGGTGGGTCCCCAAACACTTGGAGGCACTTTGTCAGCCTCAGCATCAGGTGGGCTCTGGCCCAGAACCGCCTACTCCCACCTGAGCTCAGTTTGTCATTGTCATTATACGTGGTATGCAGAGGCCCAGAGGTGACTCCTGAAATTTTCAGAAGAGTCTGGTGTGGTGGTGTACTTGCAGAGCGCTTGAAACAATGCCTGGACCAATCACTGCTTGCCCCAGTGTTTCAGGCTGGGTTTCTCCAGAAGCCAACTCTGAGAGAAGGACAGGGAAAGGGCCCTGGCGGTCACCGGCAGCGTTAACTGAGCACTTACCATGCATTGTTTCAAGCACTCTGCAAGTACAAATCCATGTCTTAATGCTTCTCCCAATAATCCTGTGAGGCAGGTGCAGTTGGTATTACTCCCATTTTACAGATAAACTGAGAGGCTGGGTGCGGTGGCCCACGTCTGTAATCCTAGTACTTTGGGAGGTCGAGGCAGGTGGATCACTGGATGCCGGGAGTTCAAGACCAGCCTGGCCAATTCAACATGTTTTTTTGATTTTACTGACCAGCCTCTGGTTCGGGAGGGTGATGTTCAGCAGGAGCACGGTGCTCGATATGTGTTTGTTGAATGAATCTATCCTCATTATGACCTTACAGGGCTGGGGTGATCATCCTCATTTTACTGACCAGGAAATCCCACTCCCAGAGAGGCTGCGCTTCAGGGCCAGGGTGACGCAAGGAGAGGGCGCAGGGTGAAGTCCGGAGCTCAGGGCTTCTTGACTCTAAGCCCTAAACCTCCACCTCCACCAGGCCCAGGACTGGGACATGGGGCCGACTCAGTCTGGGGTGTCATTGGCAACCAGGATGTTGCTGAGCATGGCAGGAGTGAAGGCAGGACCCAGATGCACGGAGGTGCAATTGGGCCTCAGCTAATCTTCATTGTGCTGCAAGGATCCAAGCTGCTCTGTCTTTCGCTCAGAGCTCTCTCAAATATTTGAAGTCAGTTTTCTTGTAGCTTTTCCAGAATTGTCTTTTATCCAGGTTAAGCATCTCCTGTTCCTCCCATAACATGATAAGTCTTTGGGAAAGACACCAGTTCTCTACAATGCTTCCAGAATGTGGGGCCCAGAGCTCCTTCTGGCACTAAGGTTAACTGCCCCATGGACAGCTGAGTGGATTTGTCACCTCCCTCCTCCATGATCTGTATCAGTGTGGCCAAGATTGCATTCAAGCCATCCCATGGACATCTGATTGAAACCCTCAGTCTGGTTCCCGCCACTGTCAGGCTCCCTTGCTCCCAGCACCTCCTTGCTCTGATCTTGGACATGAACTGTTGGCTTTCTTGGATAGTGCAGGATTCTTCATCTGTCCCTGTTGCATTTTGTTTTTACCTCTCTGGGAGTCCAGCTCGCCTCCTTCAGTAGTTACCCCACTTTCTCTTTTGCATGTGTGAAGAGCTGCTTCTAGGTACCTTGAATCAGGTGCCACTGAGAACATGGAACAGGACCAGAGTGATTGTGTGAGTTCTTATCGTGTGTGCTTATCTCAGAGGCTCATCTGTGCTGCACGCTTCCAACAGCTCACTATCAGTTTCAGGTCCTTGAGAGGAGGTGAGAAGGGACCTCAGTAGAGGGGCTAAAAGATGGGGGAGGATGAAATGGTACTTGGGACCCCAGCTTGAGACCTCCCAGCTGCCCCTACAGGGCATTGCCAGGGTGCAGAGAAGCTGCCTGGCCTGGGAGAGGCCCACTTTGCAAAGCTCTCATGTATCTGCCCCTGCTCAGGGCTGAGGAGAGCAGAGCTTATCTCCTGATCCTCTCACAGTATATGCAGGTTCTGCTGAAACAGGAAGGGGCCAGACCTTCTACTCCCAGGTCACCATGGGGAAGGGGAGGAGGAGACAAGACCTCCTCTCCCTCCTCAGGCACCTGCCAGCTTCCACAGCCTTTCCAAGGCAGGCCAAGAAGAGGTGGGGTGGGTTGGGTAATGAACACCTGAACCAGATGGAAAGTAGTTAACTCAAGAAGGGGGCGTGGCATCTCATACCCCATTCTAACCTCACCCCAGTGTGTCCAACAGCAATGCTTTTCAAACTTCAGTGAATGTTGGCATCATGGAGGGGGTGTGTTAAAACACAGATTCCTGGGCTCCAACACCCCCAAATTAAGATTCATGATTTTGCATTTCTTCTTTCTTTCTTTCTTTCTTTTTTTTTTTTGAGATGGAGTCTCACTCTCTCGCCCAGGCTGGAGTGCAGTGGTGTGATCTTGGTTCACGGCAACCTCTGCCTCCCGGGTTCAAGCGATTCTTCTGCCTCAGCCTCCCAAGTAGCTGGCACTACAGGCATGCACCACCACGCCAGCTAATTCTAATTTTTGTAATTTTGGTAGAGACGGGGTTTCACCATGTTGGCCAAGCTGGGTTCAAATTCCTGACCTCAGGTGATCCGCCCGCCTTGGCCTCCCAAAGTGCTGGGATTACAGGTGTGAGCCACCATGCCCGGACTGAATTTGCATTTCTAACAAGCTCTCAGGTGCTGCTGCTGCTGCTGCTGGTCCACAGACCACACTTTAAGGAGCAGTATCTGGTGGGAAGGAATGAGCAATGCAAGAAGAGCTTTCTTTGCCTTCTGTCTAGGGCAGGGGCTGAGTTCATCATACCATCGTTCATTTATTCACCAGTCTTTTTTGAATGTTTACTTCATGACAGGTGTCACGAAGAGGTACAACAGGGAAGAGGGCAATCATGGTCCCTGCCTTAGTGGATCTTACAGGATCTTGGAGGCACAGATAACAAACACCGGAATCTGAAAATTATCCTTTGAGGAAGGCTGAGCAAGGATTAATTCCCCTATTTTACAGGTAAGGAGATGGTATCTCAGAGAAGTTACCTGACTTGTTGAAAGTTACCCAAATGTTAAGTCACAGGACTTGAACTCAGGACTTCTCAACTCAGAATCTGGCCCCTATTCCCTGGCTATGAGCCATCTCAGCTTCATGGGGCTGCATTTAGATGGGAGAGCTATAGACCTTGTGATTATGTTGCCAGTGGGTGAAAGCTGTGGGCTTCCTTCCCGTGTGTGGAAGAAGAGCTTAGGCAGACAGATGGGTAAGCACACATGTTTACATCCCATACATATGGACTCTCAGTTCCTAAGACCTGAAAAATCACAGTTTCATAGTGAGTCACTTCCCCTCCCTTCCTCTCTGTTCACTTCTCCCTATTCTCTCATTTCCTCTAATATTTGGCTTCCTCTCTGTTCACTCCTCCCTATTTTCTCATTTCCTCTAAAGCTGTGACCTTGCACAGTGGGAGATCTGCCTAAGTAATGGTCATCCCTTCCAATCAATATGATGGCTTCATCTCAGTGGTAACCCCTGGAGACCCTGCCTTGGTGACCAAGGAGGAGCATACCGGGAGCAAATTATCAGACCTTCCCAGAAGCATGGATCAGCTTGGTTCCTGCTTTCTTGATTCCTTGGTTCCTGTTGACCATGTGATAGGGAAAATCTCTGCTTTCTCTACCACTGAGTTTCTCTGACACTCTAGTGGTGACCAAAACTAGCCCCAAATCTGATTCAGTGGGCTCATACAGTGCCAGGTTGGTGAGATAAGCCCTCCCCCGAGTCAACAGTCTCCTTTCTCTGTTCTCATGAAGCAAACAGAACGTGAGCCCCCCAAGGATGGAGCAACTCCTGGACCCCACTGGATCAACAAGGCTCGTTCTTCTGGGTCTCAGATGCCATGGCGCATTCTTTCAAAGGACGGTTATAGAAACAAGCAGATCATTTCCCCAAAAAGGCCCACCGATGGAAAAGTACGTCACTTAGGGTAAGCTTTCCGGACATAGGAATGGTCCGCAGTCTTGATGAGAACACATTTTATTGCAGTGAATTAAACATCATAAAAATGGATCAGTTCCATTGGCAGTTTAAATGATTGAGATTCTTTCCAGAGTAGCTACGAAGGCTTTGGCAGATATTACCCCATTTAATTCTCTGAGATTCTTTCCAGGGTAGCTACAAAGGCTTTGGCAGATATGACCCCATTTAATCCTCACAGCAACCTCACGAGGAAGTTAATATTGCCGCACTGTTTCTCAGAGGTGGAGAAATTGCCCAGGGACGGGCAGCTGGTAAGTGGCACAGTGAGGGTTTAAATCTAGCACTGTGCTTCCAAAGTGTGTACAGTTTCACCCACACTGCTTTGCCTCTGTGTTTTAGGCACTTGACCTAAATCAAGAATGAGTCTCCTCTCTAGCCCAGGCCTAATTTTTCTATTCTTTGAAAATAAGGCAGAAATTTCAGATCATTACGAATACCTGCTCTACAGGGCAGGGGCTGATCAACTGAAGTGTTGTTCTGCTGCTGTTTTATTCTCTGCTCCAAACCAAGGATTATGCAACACTCAGATATTATCTTCTGCTTGAGTGGTTTTTGCTCTCTGCTTTCAAGATGACTCTGGGTAGATGAAGATATCCCACTTGTTCGGAAATTAGACACAGGTCGTGTAGAACATTGCGTTTTCCCAAGTTGGCCTCAAAAGTATCTCCTATCCATGTGCTCTTACCGTGTGACCTAGATACCCCCTTCCCTCCAGTAGTGGGGTCTACACTTCAAACCTGCACGGATCTTTGTAATCGCCCTGGACAAGTATGGCAGGACTGTTGCCATGTGACTTCTTCATGTTATTTGCAGAGACAGAGTCTTACTCTGTTGCCCAGCCTACTTAGATCATAGCTCACTGTAGCCTCAAAATCCTGGGCTCAAGCGATCCTCCTGCCTTAGCCTCCTGAGTAACTGGGACTACAGGTGGACACTGCCACACTTGGATAATTATTATTATTGTGTTTTTGTTTGTTTTTTGTTTGTTTGTTGTTTGTTGTTTGCAGAGGTCCTGCTATGATCCTGCTATGTTACCTAAGCTGGTCTTGAACTCCTGGCCTCAAGCCATCCTCCTGCCTCAGCCTCCCAAAGTGCCAAGATTACAGGCATGAGCCACTGCACACCCAGCATGCCATGTGACATCTGAGGCTAGATTATAAGAATGTTGTGAGCTTCCACCGGGCTTTCATGGACAGGATGCTAACTCTTGGAACTCAGCCACCATGTTGTGAGGAAGTCCAAGTCATCCCACATGGAGAGGCGTGTGAAGGTGCTCTAGCTCACAGCCCAGCTGAGGTCCCGGCTGACAGCCTGCATCAGCTGCCAGGCATGAGTGAAGATGCTTCCAGATGATTCTAGCTCCCTCTCATCAGATCACTCTCAACTTGAATTCTTCCCAGCAGAGGCTCCAGAAATCATAGAACAGAGATCACCTCTTCCTGCTCTGCTTTGTCCAAGTTATGGGCTGTAAAATCTATGAGCATGATAGCATGATTGTTTTACGCCAGAAAGTTTTGGGGGTGGTTTGTGACATAGCAACTGGTACAGAAATTATTTGCTAACAAGCAGGCATCTCTCTCAAGGGGGAAAGTCTTATGGTCATTTTTGCGCCCTTTACTGGGGCAAATATGATTGGTAGGGGCGATGCCCATCATAGCACCATTGCTTCATCAGAGGCCGTTTGGATCAGTGAGCCTTTCCATGTTCTTTAGTCACAATATGTTAATATATTTTACTAGTCCATTTCCTACTGACTAGAATATCAGTTCCCTATGATAGGTTTTTCCCCCATTTTGTTTGTTCCTATATCCCCAAAACCCAAACTAGTACAGGTGCTCCTCAACTTATGATGCGGTTACCTCCCAATAAACCCACCATAAAGTTGAAAAATCCTAAGTTGAACCATCTTAAGTTGAGGACCATTTGTGCTTGGTAATCGCTTAATAAATAATTGTCAGATGAATGGTTACAAAACAAGCATCAAGTGGGCAAACGTTTTGATAATGATTCCTGGAGAGAATTTTGCTAACATTACCATGTTCTAGTTGTTATGATAATGTGAAATTACTTTCTGGATAAGGACAAGTTCACATTGTGGTGGGAATTTCTGGAGAATAATAGTTAAACGTTCCCACTTTTTCTTAAAATAGAGAACACAAAATAATCATTAGGAAAGGTATGATGAGTATTAGGGGCACGTCAGGTCCGTACTTAGGAGTTTGTTCAAGGAGTGATTCGAGTCAACCTTCCTTTGTTGCCTGGCATATGCTGGCTATCATAGGGACCACAAAAAAGTGGAAGATGTAGATGCTGTCCTCAAACTGTGTTGAGTCCAGCTGGGGAGAGATAAGATTGGAATCTATATACAGATAGTGCAATAAGGCAAGCTAGGTCCAGTGGTGAAACTGATAGGGTTTCACCAGTTGAGGCCCCCAAGGGTGAGAGAATGTCAAAGAAGACTTCCTGGAGGAGGCAAGTTAAAGGGAATTAATGGGTTGGGCAGGTGGGCAGCTTCCTGATACACTAATCAGAGGAACACTGAAACCACAGGGATCCATCAGAAATCTGCTGCCTGTTTACTCAGGTTTCCACCTGCAGATTCTCACATAGCTGGTGGAAATGAAACTGACGTCCGTTTTGCCAAAATAGACGATGCCCCTAAGTAGAAAGAAAAGTTACTCCTCCCCAGCACCAGCCTACCTCTGTGGGGGTATTTCTGCAATGTGCATTCCAAGTTGCTGCATCCACTGGCCAGCCTGGCTGTGAGATCAGCCAGCCGGCAGCCCCGGCAGTGGACATGGCTGGGCAGCCTGAATTCTGAAACCAATTAATATACTGCAAATAACTGTTTACCAAGAAGATATCTGCAAGCCTTAAAAAATATCTCCTAAAAAGTTGTCCACCTGTAGTCCCAGCTACTGGGGAGGCTGAGATTGGAGGATTGCTTGAGCCTACAAGTTTGAGGCTGTGGTGAGCTATGATTGCATCACTGCACACCAGCCTGGGCAACCAAGTGAGACACCGTCACTGTAACCACAAACGCCTGAAAACAGCCAATAAATGTATCTAGAATAAGACTTGTTATTGCTTCTGCAGTAATTTCTGCTATTTACAAATGCGGGAGAGTGGGTGAGCAATGCTTTCCAGTTGTGAGTCAGGGAAGAATTGGGAAAGACAATTCCAAAATCAATTCCTGTTGACAATTCCTGTTGGTGTGTGTAATACATCTCCACTTTGAACACGAAGAAAGGGGGTTACGATTTTTATTAATGTGAAAATGACTTCTTGCTATCCTCACTCAGTTGAAATGAAACATATTTGATTATCAATTTGGAAGGGTGCCAAATTTTTAGTCTGCCCCCAGGCGCCCGAGTGTTTCTGATCTGTCCTCCAAGCAGGACCTGTGGCAGGCCACACAATCCTGTTGGTGACATAAGACTAAGAATTCATGTGGAATAATCTCGAAATGCCCCAAAGGCCATGATTAGCACCTGGAGTGAGGAGAGCTCAGGGTAACCACAACTGGAGGAGCAGGTGTCAATGGAAGCCCAAAGGTACCAGCTTAGTGTCTCTGAACCATGACATTCCTGGCTGTTCCCTCCTTGACCAATTCTGTTCCATTCTGCAGATAAATATCTTTCCAAATGCAGCCTTGAGTGGAGCTGACCCCGCTGGTACCAGTAGCCTCAGCAGGTGCCCGCAAATATCTGAGACTGGTATCTGCCTGGCCAGGGCATTCATGAATTCTTTGCCCAGAGCAGGTGCTCAAGTTCAATGCTCGATGCTTCACTGCCACCTGGTGGCCTTATGTTGCAAGTCTCTGGAGCTGCCTGTGTGTAGAGAGCCACTCTCCCAGGGTTTATCCTCCAAACAGGAACATCTGTCTAGATGGGAAACTGGGTGCAAACTAGGTCTATGCCACGGAGACATATGGTCACTGTTTTGGAGTCTCCCAGTTACTGGGATATGCATTCTGCAATAGGCTGTCATGTGACAGAGGTGGGAACCAGGAAGCGCTGCTCTCTGAATGTTTGTCAGTGGCTGGATAATCCTCTTGCTCCTCCAGGGCGAGGTGTCTGGGTTATGTCATTTCTTTCTGAATCAGTGATATACAATTTGCTAATGTGAGGCCTTGGGCAAGGTGTTCAATAAGGCAGCGCTTTCAGAGTGTCTTCTAGAAGCAGTCTCTATTCTAAGGTAGAGCTTTACATATATTAACTCAGAGAGTCTTCACCACAATCCTGTGAGGTGGGAATTAGCATTAGCCCCATTTTACATTTGAGGAAGTGGAGGTCCAGAAAGGTTAAGAAATTTGCCTAAGATCACACAGCTAGGGAAGGAAAGACTCAAGAGTCAAACCCAGACGGTCTGGCCCCGAGTTGGCACTCTTAGCCATCATATCTTCTGGGACTCAGTTTTCTCATCTATACATAGACTATGTTCTTTCCAACACGTACGTACCTATGATAAAGTTTAATTTATAAGTTAGGTTCAGTAAGAGATGAGAAATAATAGAATTAAAATATACTGTAATAAAAGTTATATCACTTTGGGAGGCCGAGGTGGGCGGATCACTTGAGTTCAGGAGTTTGCGATCAACCTGGTCAACAAAGCAAAACCCCGTCTCTACTAAAAATAAAAAAAATAGCCAGGCGTGGTGGCACAAGCCTGTAATCCCAGCTCCTTGGGAGTCTGAGTCAGGAGAAGCACCTGACTCTGGGAAGTGGAGGTTGCAGTGAGCCGAGATCACACCACTGCACTCCAGCCTGGGTGACAGAGCGACACTCCATCTCAAAAAAAAAGTTATATGAATGTGGTCTTTCCAAATATACTGTACTCAACTTTTTTTTTTTTTTTTTTGGAGACAGAGTCTCGCTCTGTTGCCCAGGCTGGAGTGAAGTGGCACGATCTCGGCTCACTGCAGCCTCTGCCTCCCAGGTTCAAGAGATTCTCATGCCTCAGTCTCCCAAGTAGCTGGGATTACAGGCACGTGCCACCAGGCCTGGCTAATTTTCACATTTTTAGTAAAGATGGTGTTTCGCCATGTTAGCCAGGCTGGTCTTGAATTCCTGACCCCAGGTGATCCACCTGCTTTGGCCTCCCAAAGTGCTGGGATTACAGGAGTGAGTCACTGTGCCCGGCCAGCTGTTTTTGGGCTGTGGTGGACCATGGATAACAGAAATCACAGAAAGTGGAACCTCATGTCAGAGGGGACTTCTGAATACATTCAGATTGCTTACTACCTATACACTTGTCTGCATTGAACATTTTTCTGAGAATTGCTTGGGTACCTTGGGTTGGGATGGAATACATAACGTTTCCCATTTGCAGTCATGAAAATATATTTCTTTTTTAGACAGAGTCTCACTTTATCACCCAAGCTGGAGTGCAGTGGCGCGATCTTGGCTCACTGCAACCTCTGCCTCCTGGGTTCAAGCAATTCATGTGCCTCAGCCTTCTGAGTAGCTGGAATCACAGGTGCACGCCACCATGCCTGACTAACTTGTGTAGTTTTAGTGGAGACGAGGTTTCACCATATTGGCCAGGCTGGTCTTGAATTCCTGACTTTAAGTGACCCGCCTGCCTTGGTCTCCCAAAGTGCTGGGATTATAAGGGTGAGCCACCGTGCCCGGCCATATTCATGAAAATATTTTTTTTTTTGAGACGGAGTCTCGCTCTGTTGCCCAGGCTGGAGTGCAGTGGCCGGATCTCAGCTCACTGCAAGCTCTGCCTCCCGGGTTTACG
>NW_012110763.1:259700-270627 GCF_000951045.1 Mandrillus leucophaeus | reverse complement strand
CCTCGCCCGGCTAGTTTTTTGTATTTTTAGTAGAGACGGGGTTTCACCATGTTAGCCAGGATGGTCTCGATCTCCTGACCTCGGGATCCGCCCGTCTCGGCCTCCCAAAGTGCTGGGATTACAGGCTTGAGCCACCGCGCCCGGCCCGAAAATATTTTTATTTTAATAGCTTCTCATTTAGCAGCAGGGTTTCCAGTAACGAATCCATTAAGTTTGGGAACAGGGGGATACTCCTGCCCACTTGTCCATCCACACATATGGATGTGAGACACCTAGGGTCCCTGCTGTGCACACATACGGACAAGCTATGCAACTTTAGTCATCAAATCCAGGTGGATATGACCTGAGCCACATGTCAACTTTTTACTGATACCAAAACAGCGACATTGAGGAATGTTTCTTAGAAAGAGCAGACCCTTCTCCATGCGGCCATGCTGGGGCATGTATGAGGGGTGGGGATAGTGATCTCTGGGGCTGGGTGTTACAAAGGGAGGGCCAACCCTGCAGCCAGCAGAAGGGGAAGATTGCAGAGCCCCAGAGGTCAGATGCTGGGAGGAGCTCAGCTCCCAGGAGCAGCAGATGCCTCGAGGGCAGGCCATGGTGGGGGTCGGTGGGGGGGCGGGGAGGTGACGCCTGCGTGGGTGGATCCCGGGAGTGGCTGCTGTGGCCCTGGGAACTTCCTGAGCTGGGTTCAGGTACTGGAGTCGGGAGGAGAAGGAAGGGCCAAGGCCACTCGCCTTTAGTCAACCCAGAAGAAGCCCGTGTGACCCCGTGATCCCTTTAGGTTTTTCCTTCCCTGCTTTCTCTGGTGATCCAGGCTTTCCTCTCTGCCCACAGTCCTCCACAGACCAGGCAGCGGTGACCTGAGCCCCCAGACCTTGTGCTTTGGGCTGAGTCCTTCTCGTAGCTGTGGTCTTCCCTGGGGAGAAGGTTGCCCAGGAGTCGTACCTGGATTCTGAGGATGAATGTGATCTCAGCCAGGTCACCTTAGTTCTCTGGGCCTTAGTTTCCTCATCCGTGACATGGGGTCAGTCTCTTCCCTGCCCCCTCAGGCCTGTCATGAGGGTCAGGGGAAGGAGCTTGTGGAAGCCCCTTGATGGAGGGAGCTGCTGTAACCACCGTGTCCCAGCGCATGTAAGGCTATAGTTGTCAGCCGGGATCTAGAAGCCTCACTGCTGCCCTTCCTTCCTGCAGCATCGGCTGCCACCACCAGAATCGGGCGGCACCATGCTGCACTTGTCCCCAGCCAGTGGCACCTAGGCGCTGAGCTAGAAGCTTTTGTAAACATCTTCTTCCCTAGCCACCTCCCTGTATTCACACGCCCCTCAGCACAGCATCTCCCCAGTGTAGACCAAGTGGGGCTCGCTCAGCACGGCCACGGTACAGACGGTTTAGGAAGGCAGGAGGGGATCTGTCTTCCACTCCCCACACAGCCCTCTTGTTGTCCCTCCTCCCTCGGCTCCCCCGTCCAGGCTCTGGGGGTCGAGTGAGGGCCTGGCTGTCCTGCAGAGACCTTGCCAACCCACTCACCAGCCGGTGTAGCAGAAGGTGGCATGGAAGCCCAGGAAGGTAGACAAGAAGGTGATGCCTTAGCTCCAGGACGGTGAAGAACAGCAGCAGCGCTGAGAGACTCTTCCAGGGTACCTGCGAAACCAGGGTGCAAAACCTGCAAAAACTGGGCAGTTTTATAGGCCAGCCAGTCCTGGACTCGGTCTGCAGACTCTGACCAAGGAGATGGATAAAAGAAGGGAAACTTGCTAGAAGGGGAGTGTCCTGTCATCTAGTAAGCACCTGTTATGTGCTTATTTTAATCTTAGTTGCCTAATTAGATAGGTACTCTGATTAGCCCCATTTCACAGAGGATGAAACGGAGGTTCAGAAAAATTGAGGTACTTGTCCAAAGTCACACAGCTGGTAAGTGAGAGCTGGGATTCAGACCCGTCCAATTCCAAGACCCATGCGGTCAACCATTCAGACTGACATCCAGCAGCAAAAAAGTACAGAAAGGTCAAGTAAGAAAATACATTTCTTACTTGAAAAGCATGTATTTGGCAGTAAGCTACTGGCAACCACCCCAGGAGGGCTTGAGGTCTGTGGAGATGGGAGAGGAGGAGATGGAGTCCATAGGAGATCGTTGCTGTGAAAGGGCAGAGAGGGGAGACCCCAGTCAGAGAGGTACACGGGGTTTCCGGGACTTGAGTTTCTGGAGCCAGAGGAGAGGGAGAAGCATGGATGGAGGAGAGAACAGCCGGGGAAGGTGAACACAGTGGACTAGGGTCATGGGGGCCTAGGAGGAATGATTTATCCTCTACCGATAAGGAAAGCGCGGAGAGGGGCTGAGTGAAGGTCAGTTACATGTGAGGTCACGGCCAGGAAGTTGAGTCTTGGGGCCGTTCAGGGACCCCAGGCTACAGGGGAGGGTCAGGGATTCTGGGGCAGCTGGGTCACTGAAGTGGTCAGAGTGTGGGCAGCAGTGGGCAGTGTGTCCCTCGCCCCTGCATGGTGTGTCAGACCCAACTGAAGAGAGTGTTCCTCCTTTCCTCTCTTTCCCTAGGATGTGAGCAGAGGAAACTCCTCCCCAAGTATTCCCAGCCCATTTTTGCCAAATCCAGGTCCCTGGTAGCAACCTCATGACATAACCAAATGTCTTTGAAAAGATCTGACCTCAATGGCCCCAGCCAGAAGGCAGGGCTCACTGATGAATCTTAGGTACCATCATGTTGGCAGTCTTCCTAATGTCCCCTTGACCTCTATGTTCTTAGAGGGGAATGTCCTTGGTAGGAGGCAAGGAGCTGGAATATCTTACTCCATGCAAACTATTGTTATTTTTTTAAAAACAGGGGCTCACTCTGTTGCCCAGCCTGGAGTGCAGTGGCATGATTATAGCTCACTGCAGCCTCCAACTCATGGGCTCAAGCAATCCTCCCCCTTCAGCCTCCCAAGTAGCTGGGACTACAGGCGTGCTCCACCATGCCCAGCTAATTTTTTAAAAAATATATTTTTTGTTGAGATTGAGCCTCACCATGTTGCCCAGGCTAGTCTCGAACTCCTGGGTTCAAGTGGTCCTCCTGCCTTGGCCTCCTAAAGAGCCACCACATCAGCATTCACACAGGAAACACTAGTCCAGAGGGAAGCACCTGGGACTGTCAGATCCTGGTGGCGTTCCACCTCAGGGGCTCTGGAGCTAATTGCTAAAGCACTTAAACCCTACTCCCAAAAACTGGATGTCATGGTACCTCCCTGGAGTCCCAGCCACTCAGGAGGCTGAGGCAGGAGGATCGCTGGAGCCCAGGAGTTTGAGAACAGCATGAACAACTTAGCAAGGCTCTGTCTGTATTAAAAAATAAATACATAAATCCCACTCCCCATTTTCACTTTGACAATAGAGATAAGAAGACATCTCTTGGTGGTGGTTTCTAGCATTAAATGGTACCCAAAGAGTGGATGCTGGTTCTCTGGGCCTGAGACACTCATCTGGGTATAGTTGCTGCCAGCAGCCAGCTCAACCACAAAGGCACACACTGCACAGAGGCCGGCACACATAAGCTGACCAGGTTCAGCACTGTGCCGACTTTCATCTACTAAGGAGACCGGAGCCCGCGTTACTACCCAGCTGGAAGGGGAGGGTGCTGGTTCACATGCCCTCTGTATCGTGGGCTTCCTTCGCAGGCTTTTGATCCTGGAGGAATCACTGACCTGCCCTAGGAGCCAGGAACCAGTGACCAAGGTGAGAGCATCTCTGCTCCACTTGCTGGAGCCCATGGGCCACAGAGGCTACGTCAGCCTTAATAGACAGGAGATGGATTTGTTGCAGGTGCACAGATAGCAATATGTGTGGCCACTTCTTCCTGCCGAGCCCATGGCAGACAACATCCCTCAATCCTCAGAACCCACCAGGGTCACATCGATAGAAAAGCTATTTGCCATCTTTTGTGGGTTGAACCGTATCCCCCCAAAAGATATGTTGAAGTCTTAACCCTGGTATCTGTGTATGGGATCTATTTGGAAATAGGGTCTTTGCAGATATAATCGAGTTAAGATGAGGTCATCATGGATTATGACTGGGTGTCCTTAGAATAAGGGAAGGGACACAGGGAGAACAGCCCCTGATATCAGAGGCAGAGACTGGCAGGATGTGTCTGTGAGCCAAGGGACACCAAGAGTTGCCAGCAACCACTGGAAGCTGGGACGAGGCCAGAAAGGATTCTGCCCGAGAGCCTTCGGAGAGAACTTGATCCTGCCAGCACCTTGACTTTGGGCTTCCAGCCTCCAGAATCATAGACTACATGTTTCTGTTTCCTCTTTTTTCTTTTTTCTTGAGTCGGAGTCTCACTGTTGCCCAGGCTGGAGTGCAGTGGCACGATCTCAGCTCACTGCAACCTCCACCTCCCAGGCTTAAGCAATTCTCCTGCCTCAGTCTCCCAAGTAGCTGGGATTACAGGCACCTGCCACCACGCCTGGCTAATTTTTGTATTTTTAGTAGAGGAGGGGTTTCACCACGTTGGCCAGACTGGTCTCGATCTCCTGACCTCAAGTGATCCATCTGCCTTGGCCTCCCAAAGTGCTGGGATTACAGGCATGAGCCACCAGGCCCAGCCACGTTTCTGTTGTTTTAAGCTACCCAGTGTGTGGTAATTGGTTACAGCAGCCGTAGGTTTCTAGTTTCCTCGAAACAGATGGCTCTGGTGGGGACGGAATCCCGTTTCTGAAGGCCTAACCAGGAGGTTCGGCAAATTTAATGCCATTTTGGGTCTGCATTCAACCTGTCAGATTAGGGGCAACTTGCTGAGGTCCAGGCTGTATTAGAGGCATGGAGGAGCTGTGGTAAAGGAGAGGAGACTAGAACCAGACTCAAGTTAGATACAGGAGGCTCCTAGAGGACAGGAGGATGGTCAGGAGCTCAGACCCACCAGTGGGTAGGATTGCAGACAAAGTCCCACTCCCCACTCACCCACCATCCTATGGAGAGGCTCCACAAGCATCCACTTTCATATAAGGTCTTCCAGGATAAGCTGTGCCCAAAGGTAGAAGCAATGTCTGTGAAACTCACCTGGGGAACTGTGCAGTTTGCTGAGATGACCAGGGTGGTTGCTCCTGCAACGAAGAACTGCACAGAGAGGCAGGAATGATGGTCTCAGGGAGCCCAGGGGCACCTGCCTCCTGGAAACCCTCATGCAGGGGAGGTTTGCTATGGGCATTTATGGCTTGGCACAGTGGGCCATGCACCAGGGAGTAATGGGCTTATGGGAACAGAGAAAGGCATCTAGCTCTCCCAACTGGGCTCTGCATAGGTTAGTGAGATAGGATTTTGGAAGGGGACCACTAAAGATTCCTAGGTACCTGTCGGGCGTGGTGGCTCATGCCTGCAATCCCAGCATGCTGGGAGGCCAAGGCAGGCGGATCACCTGAGGTCAGGAGTTTAAGACCAGCCTGGCCAACGTGGCAAAACCCTGTCTCTACTAAAAATACAAAAATCAGCCGGGCATGCCCAAAAGATGCCTAGGTACCCGGTCCAGTACTTTTCAAACTTGACAGAGGACATGGGCAGCCTAGGGATCTTGTTCAGCTGCAGACTGACTCAGCCCGTGTACCGCGGGGCTCCAATTCCACATTTATTTATTTATTTATTTTCAATTAATTAATTTTTTTTTTTTTGAGATGGAGTCTTGCTCTTGCTCTGTCTCCAGGCTGGGGTGCGGTGGCGCAATCTCATCTCACTGCAACCTCTGCCCCCCAGGTTCAAGCGATTCTCCTGCCTCAGCCTCCCGAGTAGCTGGGACTACAGGCATGTGTCACCACACCCAGCTAATGTTTATATTTTTAGTAGAGATGGGGTTTCACCATTGTTGGCTGGGATGCTCCTGATCTCTTGACCTTGTGATGCCACCCACCTCGGCCTCCCAAAGTGCTGGGATTACAGGCGTGAGCCACCGTGCCTGGCCTGCATTTTTTTTTTTTTTTTTTAAGAGACTGGATCTTGTTCTCTGGCCCAGGCTGGAATGCAGTGGCACCATCATAGCTCACTGCAGCCTCCAACTCCTGGGCTCAAGTGAACCTCTTGCCTCAGCCTCCTGAGTAGCTGGGACTACAGGTATGCACCACCATACCCATCTAGTTTTTCATTTTTAATTTCTTTTCCTTTTTTATATCTTGTTGCATATCAACATTTTTTATTTTTAGTAGAGACAAGGTTGTGCTATATTGCTCAGGTGGTCTCAAACTCCTGGCCTCAAGAGAGCCTCACCTCAGCCTCCCAAAGCTCTGAGATTGCAGGCCTGAGCCACTGGACCTGGCCTGAGACTCTGCATTTCTAATAAGCTCCCAGTGGATGCCAAAGATGGTCCCTGGCCCATGCTTGGAGGTGGGAGGGGCCAGCCTCTTATTTTGAAGATGGAGAAACTAAGGCTGAGAGAAGGAGGCAACCTGCCTAAGTCACAGGGCTGCTAAGTGATAGATCTGGAACTAGAAATCAAGTCCTGGGGGCTTTTGTTTCACTGTAGTGGCTGAGCCCTTGACTTGAGTGTTACCCTCAGGAGAAGCCCCCAGGGACACCACCTTTCTCCTTCTGTGGCTGCATCTATGGGGCAGAGGCCCTTTGCCACGACTCCCCCCACCACATGCTGTGAACCAGCTTCAGCTCTTTAACTGGCCGCCTCAGCAGCCCCGTGCCTCCCCTGGGCCATCCAATCCTGTGTGGGCACCTGCACGGCGTGGGCCTGGAGCTTCCCCCTCAAGCTCAGAACAGTTCCACACCCTGCCGCTTCACTCCCACTTCACAGACTCAAACGCCCTCCCAAGGGTGCAGGGAGGATCTGCAGTCCCGGTCTTTGCAGCCCTCCCTGTCTCTGGGCCACCACCAAGTGGGATCTCCAGGGTCCTCAGGAGCACTCCTGCCAGCAGGTACAAGTAAGTGGTGGGGAACTTGGTGGAGCTCGAGGAGGCAGCCAGGATGTACGTCCCCCATCCTCCCGCACCCCACTCACAGCTGATAATGATCTGCAGGGCCTGGGGGTGGAGGTGGGAGGAGGCAGAGCTAAAGCCTTGCGCCTTCTGGGGCGGGGCTGTGTCTCCCAGGGACTTGAGTGACTGGGCAGATCTCTGTGCAGATGTCTCTGCCGATAAGGATCTTAGACAAACTCCCCATCCACCTCCTTCCTTGGCAGCCAAGAAAACAGAGGCCTGGAGAGAATGATAACCTTGCCAACTTCCCTAGCCAGGGAGGGGCGGAACCAGGTCTCCCCATCCCCGGGCATGGCAGGATTGCAGAACGCTAGAAAGCTTGGGTGAGGGCCATCTCAGGCATCCAGCCCAACACATTGGTTATCTCCAAGGTGCTGGCCCCGAGGGCACTGAGCTTGCTCTGTGCACCCGAGTGTGTGCACTGAGTCATTTAGCTCTCACCACACCCACGCCTGGAGCGGCGCCCTGCTCGTGGCATTCCAGGGAGGAAGCTGGGGTCTCAGAGTGGGATCGGAGGCTGCCTCTGCCCACGTTCCCTACGCCTCCATACTGCACATGCAAGTCTCTCCTTCCAGGGCACAGGGTTGACTCAGCCTAGGCTGAAGCCCAGAAGTTTGCGGTCATTTGTTTCAAAAAGGCTTCTGTGATCCTGAGAGCAGCACTTTGACCTCGCCCTCAACACTCCACCTCTCTGACTGTCACCCGAGGGGAGTAGTGTCTTCCAGCAGGCTCTGCTCCTCCCATTGCTTTGTGCTCAATGGCAAGGTAAATGAGACCTCATTTTGGAAACTGGGGCCCAGAGCCACACATGCAGAGGATCTAGGATTCCAGTGCCTGGCTTGGCCCATGCTCTCCGCTCAGCTGTCCACATTGGCATCGGGGGGGGCCGGGCCCGGCTTTTTGCCGGCCGTTGTTGTTTTCCCCTTTGCCCAGGCCCGGTTCACTTCGGTTGGGAAGGGCTTTGTTGCGGGGTTGGGGCTTCGGAAAGGGAAGGTTCCTGTTTCCCCTGGTGGCCTTAGAGGGATGGAACCCAGCTCCTGGACACTGGCAAGGGGGACGTAGGTTTGCTTCCGTATCCTGGATTCAAGCAGTGCTTTCCTGGGCAGTGGCAGCTTCAGCCCTTTGCTGCTAATTTTCAGAGTTGGAGGCCAGGGAGGAAAACCCCAGCAGATTTGTCTGGCCTCCCTGCTGCTCCACGATCCCTCCCCTGGTATGTACCCTTGGCCCCGTAAATTCTACTGACCGCATCACTGTTGGGATTGGGAGTGGCTGTTTGGGATCTGCCCTGGGAAAGGCGTGGGTCTGTGGAGACTGGGTGGTCCACTTACTCCCAAGATGGTTGGCTGTCCCCGGAAAAAGAGCTCCTCTCTGCTGGGTGGGCATTGCTCAGGGTCTCAGCCTGCCAGGGTGTCTCCTCTGGGCTCTGCCGTGGCACCCCTGGGGTTTCGGAAGGAGGGACCCTCACTGATTGCTGCTGCCCTGTCAGAGCTGGCTTCAGGAGGCAGGTGGACTGTGGGCTGGGCTGCCTCAAGTCTCCTGGAGGGAGCTGGAGCCTGAGTCTTGCTTTTGACATTTCAGACACCTGCAGCACACACAACCGGGGTCCCAGGATGAGGAGGAACATTCGCAGGCAGATCCCCATTTCCTGGGTCTCAGTTTTCCCATCTGAAAAGTAAAGCTACGTCACCAGGAGGAGTGACTGGTAAAACACGGATTGTGTGTAATTCTTAGCAGCTAAAAGCAAAGGTCAGGATGTCCACAGAGAGCAACACGATGGATCTTCGACACAGGGCTGAGAGGGGGAAAAACAGAACCCAAATGAGACAAAACGATACCATATACACAAGTTAAATATGTGCACACTAACATCCTGTAACATGACATGCATTAAAACACGCTGAAGTTCTTACCTGGGGCTGGAAGGCTGTGGGGAATGGAAGTAAAAGGGAGTTAATGAGACAGAGGTAAGGGAAGAAGTTTGGACCTGGTGACAACCACTACAACCTCATGCTTACCAGCACGAATTTATAATTTGGTATGCCCAATCTCCATTTCACTCTTGTGCTAACTGAGGACCAGAGAGGTTAAGTATCTTACTTGGATCACACAGTTAATAAATAGTGGAGCTGGGATCTGAATCCAAGACAGCTGACTAGAAAACCTGGGTTTTTCCTGCTTTCTGATGCATCTCCCCCTTGTCTCCCAGGCCATTCCCTTCCAGTCTGCCAGGCTAGTTAATAACACCACCAACTCCACAGCCTACACCTGTCTGTATGGCTTGTTACCACTTACCTAGAGTCTTCACACATGGTCCTGTGCTTAATTACTAAGCCTCCTGTGTGACGAGGCCCGGGAGCAACCCTCCAGTTGGCTCAGGTCAGAGAGGCTATTAATAGTTGGGCCTGTATTGTATTGGAACCTATGGCTTCTGACTCTTGTCCAGTGTTCATCCCGCTGCCTCATGCTGCCTCCCCTAAGCAAAAGTGAGAGACGTTAAAAGGAAAATAAAAAGTAACACAAAACCAAAAAACCAAAAACATGCCTCAAATTCCAAGTGAACTCAGGAATAGAGAGCTGGGAGGACCCTGGGATCCTAAGGCCTGAAGCTCTCGGCCTTCACCTGGTCAGGGGGCTCTCTGTCCAGCAGCCTGGACACGTCTTCACCTCTCCTGATGTCCCTCCTTCTCTGCCTTCCCAAGCACCTGCTCTGCCAATCGTACACTTGCTCCTGCAGCCCCCACAATCGTAGAAGCCAATTCCTTGCAGTGAGTCTTAGTCTATATGTCCCCCTGATGCTGTTTCTCTGGGGGAACACTAACTGATAAGAGCGTCCAGCACCTGGCAGGGGCCTGACCCACGGGGGGAGGGGGCAATCTGCTCCCGAACGGATGCAAGGCAATCAGACCGTGTGGAAGGAAGTGAGGAGGTGGGGAGGAAGTGATCACAGCCATCGGGTGGTGAGGGTCAGGCTAAGGGTTTTGGCCTGGGAAGAGCTAAGTCTCTGTGCAGAAGAAATGTCAGGGGCAGGGCAGCTCAGACACCCGCAGGCCTCCTCTCACACAGCTTCTCCTTTTGGCCATGCCCCGTATTCCAGATTAGGTCCCCCATCACATTCTCTCATAACGCCCCTCAATTT
This sequence comes from Mandrillus leucophaeus, assembly GCF_000951045.1. Classification (NCBI taxonomy): domain Eukaryota; kingdom Metazoa; phylum Chordata; class Mammalia; order Primates; family Cercopithecidae; genus Mandrillus; species Mandrillus leucophaeus. The sequence goes on along the minus strand of NW_012110763.1, from coordinate 260,531 downwards.
CCCTTTATGGTAGTTATACGTTCTCAGATGCGATCGTTGGATTAGTGCCTTCCTCCGCCACCACAGTCTGAGCTCTGAGAGGCTGGGGTTTGCTCATGGTGGTTTGCCCCTGGACGTAGCATTGTAGGGACTCAGTCTTTACCTGTGGAATGAATGAAGGAATAAATGAGTGCAATGCCGTCCTGCCTCCATGACCTGCCTTAAGGTCATGGAGATGGAGAAGGAAGAGGGTGTGACTTTGGGGTTTCTTTAAGGCTCCTGGGGTGGGGTTGGGATTAGAGTTTGCAGAATGATCTCATAGGCTAGGGGAGATGATAAATTTGGGAGCCAGGAACTCAGGGTGCTAGATGAGATAGGAGTTGCCCTTGTTCCTGCTCTGAGGCTCCTAGGAAAGCAGGTGGGGCAGGCTGGGGAAGGATGTCATGGGCAGTGCAGCGATAGCTCAAGACTGGGTTCTAGCCTCATGTCCATGAAAGGTCTGCCGGTGACTTCAGTAAGCTCCTTCTGGGCCAAGTTTCTCCATCTGTTCCATGATGGGTTTGGTGAGATGATCCTCAAAGATTCTTCCAACACCAGAGTTCAACGAGATTAGGAAGTAGAATTCTAGGTTCAAGGGCCACGGTAAACTTTTAATCTCAACTGCAGAATGCAAACCCTTCCACTTCCCTTCTGTAGAGTGCAGTGAAGAGATCGACTTTCTTTGTTTTCTAGACTTCAGTCCTTCAAGATCTAACTTTATGACTTTATTTTTTAATTTTTAAATTTTTATTTATTTATTTATTTTTATAGAGACAGAGTTTCACTCTTATTGCCCAGGCTGGAGTACAATGG
>NW_012110763.1:254627-258610 GCF_000951045.1 Mandrillus leucophaeus | reverse complement strand
TCTGGAGGCTGGCAGGGAGGGTGGTGGGTCCTGGTTGTGCCCAGGTTCAGCTGAGGTAGCTCTGGTCAACCAGGTCAGGTGCAGAGATGTTCCTGGGGGGTCCTGGGAGTTCCTCTAGTGCCTGAGTATATAGGACCATTGCTGCCTGGGCTACCACTCCCAGGCCAGGCAGTTCTAGCTGCAGCACTGTTAGCCCCTTGCCCGTCACAGCTCCCTTGGGAACTGGTTTCTCTCCATGCCAGGGAGAAGGGGCCACGTGTGGGTTCTGAAGGTCTGGGGAGCCGGGGCCAAACCTCTTCACCTCTGAGGCTGCTTGTGTTGTGTGTCCTGTTGAATCACACTCTGGTAGGATGGCGGGGGCTCCACCGGCAGGCCTGTGAGATGCAATGGTGGGTTCGGAACAAGGCATGCGTCGTCATTCTGCAAAAGAAAAGTCACCGTCCCTGCTGCTCACAGCTGTGGAGCGACTGGTTGCTTCCGAAACACTTCTCTGCTAGTTCACTTCTGAAGACTCAAGTTCTCCATGAACATGGGGAAACTGAGGCTTGAGAGAGGAAGCGACTTCCAGAGACCAGCGTGTGACTCCCCCCACCCTCCTTGTTCTTGAAAAGGGAGAAGGGGAGGCCCACATGGGAGTCAGTGGATGGGGCCCTGGTTCCTGTCCCGCTACCAGTGTCCTGGTGACAAGGGGCAAGTCACTCACCCTGTTGGGCTTCCTGAGGGGGGCGGGGCCAGGTAATGGCCCAAGTACCTTCTAGCCAGGATACACTCTAGGGGCAGGTCTGATGCCAACAGTGTCCACCAGTGATTGCTGCCACGCCTCCATCCCCGATTCGTGGTGAGGGTGGCACCAATTCAGTGTTGGAGAGCCTGTCCCTGGCACCGTCCTTACTGATAGGGAGGGCGCAGGGACCACTGAGAGACTAGCATGGCTGCGTACTGGCTTGAGACCATGGGAAGTCACTGAACTCTTTAAGCTTTATGTTTTCCTCTTTAAAATGGAAAAGCAGAACCTGCCTCCCAGAATGGCTGTGAGAGTCAAGGAGGTCTCAGCCAGCAGCACAGCCCGCAAAAGATGTCCGTGTTCTAACCTCTGGTCACATGGCAGAGAGGAATTAAGGTTGCAGATGGAATTAAGGTTTCCAATCGGCCTTGAGATGGGGAGATTCTCTTGAATTATCTGTCTGGGCCCAGTATGATGACAAGGGTCTTTAAAGGTAGAAGAGGGAGACAGGGTTGTTGGAGGATGTTGGGATGCTGGCTTTGAAGGTGGAAGAAGGTGCCCAAGCCAAGGAATGCAGGCAGCCTCTAGAAGCTGGAAAAGTCAAGGAAAGAGATTCTTTTCGATGCCTCCAGAAGGGATGCAGTCCTGGCGACACACCTTGATTTGAGCCCTTGAGACTCATTTCAAACTGCTGACCTCCAGAACTGTAGGATAATATAGGTGCCATTTTAAGCCACCAAATTTGTGACAATTTACTACAACATCAATAGAAAATGAATACAGCCACCTGCAGCACTAGCATGGTGCCTGGAACACAGCAAAGGTCAATAAATAGGAACAATTACGGCTCATAGCTACAGCTAGGTGTGGGGCCTCAGTTTTCCCTATCCTTAAAAGTGGGGTTGGCCTCAGTGACTCAAGGCCACCATCTGGCTTTCTGATGTCTTAATGAGAAGACTTCCTGTCAGGCAGCCAGGAATTCACAAAGACAACTTCTCTGCTTGATGTTAAATGAAACTCAGAGGCCATCAACTTAAATATGTGTTACGTGAACACTCGGTGTGTGATGAGGTCACTAACACGAAAATCAGCGTCCAACTTGCAGAATTATGGGGGATTTGGCACTTTTAAAAATAGTGTTCTAAAGTTGAGATTGTAATATGATTTTTTTTTTCTTTAAAGAAATGAACCTTGGAGATCACTTCTGGTCAGGGTCTTTATTTTTTATTTATTGATTTCTTTTATAAAATATCCTTACCCTGAACTGCTGAGGATTTTTGGGGTGAGGAGAGATTTGCCTTCTATTTTAAAATATATCTAGCCCCAGTCGGCCATTCTGCCTTCCCCGTGGGTAGACGAGGGCGAGACTGTGGGTTAGACATAGCTCAGGCTGAGTCCTGGATTTCCTGATTGGCTGCTTCGCCTTGGGAAGTGATGTGACCTCTCTGAACCTCAGCTTGCTAGTCTGTAGTATGGGAATTTAAGTACCTCAAAGGGTTGTTGAGGGCTGGGCACAATGGCTCATGCCCGTAATCCCAGAACTTTGGGAGGCCAAGGCTGGCAGATCACTTGAGGTCAGGAGTTTGAGACCAGCCTGGCCAACATGGCAAAACCTCATCTATACTTTAAAAAATTACAAAAATTAGCCAGATGTGGTGGCACGTGCCTGTAGTCCCAGCTACTTGGGAGGCTGTGGTGGGAGAATTGCTTGAACCTGGGAGGTGGAGGTTGCAGTGGACTGAGATTTTGCCACTGTACTCCAGCCTGGGCAACAGAGTGAGACTCAGTCTCAAAATAAAAAGGGTTGTTGAGAAGATAAAGTTAAATACAGCTATATTTATCTGTATATCTGCACGTCTATATCCATCCATCCATCATCCATCCATCCATCCATCCATCCATCCATCCATCCATCCATCGATGGATGCATTGATTGATCCATCAATATAGTGCTTAACAGAGTCCCTGGAATTCTTTAAATGCTCAATCTTTGATGACTGTGTTTCTCACTTGTTTCCACCACAGCCAAACTGCACACACACTGTAGCTTCCCCAGGCCTTCTCTGTCCTGTCTCCAAGCCAGTGCTCGTGCTGTTGTTGCTTTGCTGAAAGTCCCTTTTCCATTTATGCCTGTGGGTCCGAACCCTGCCCAGTCACCACAGGCCTCTGTGATGCAATTACCCCAGGGCCTTCAGAGCTGGTAGCACAGTATCCTGTTGTTCTGGGCACCCATGGAGTTTCCTCTCAGGCAGCCTCACCTTCTTCTCCTTGGATTGGCCTCTTCTCTCACCCCCATGCCTTGGCTCCCCTACCGGACGATGGGCTGTCACTTAATGAATGCTCAGCAAAGTGAGGAATGAATGAAACACGCTCCTCTTGTAACCCCCACATTTCTTTCCTTTCTGAGCCCTCTGCTGCCTCATGCCCCCATTTTTTTTTGTCTTCCTGGGAAGACAAACCCTTGTCTTACCTTTGCAGATGGATGGTCCCCTCTCTAGGCTGTGACAGCTACGGGCACTGGCAGGAAGAGCTCCAGGACCGTGAAGCAGAGCAAGGCCAGCTCCAGCCTCTGGATGTGGACCTGAGAGGGGAGAGGGATGGAAGGCAGGGCGAGACCTTTCTGGGTGTCTGCACCCATTACATGGGCTTAGCCCGGCAGGGGTCAGATCCACAGCAGAAGGCAGTTGGGGCTTCAGCTCCCAGGTGTGCGTGGGGAGGGCGGGGTGGGTCTCTGTGGGATGGGGAGTGGGTCTGTCTTGGTCACTGCCCTACACTCAATGCCTGGCACTTATAGGTCTTTGGTGAGCATTGGCGTAATGTTTGAGGGCTAGAGAATCTCATGGGTCCCTGGTAAGACTGAAAGTAGCCTTAGGGTCGTCTGATCCAAGCCTACTTGACAGATGGGGATACCTAGTCCCAGAGTGAGGGAGCATATTTTACAGCAGGGGAGGGGAAGAGCTGTGCAGCTGAGAGACATCTCCTAGTATCACATGCATTTGACAGGGAAGCATATGTATGTGTGTGTGTGTGTGCACGCACATGTGTGTCCGTGCGTGCTCACACTTGCGTGTGATGTGCATGTGTATGCACGTGTGTGTATTTGCTGGGAGGAGATAAGGAATAGCAAACCACTATGGTCAGAACACTTGTGGATGGTGGCTCACGCCTGTAATCCCAGCACTTTGGGAAGCTGAGGTGGGAGGATCACTTGAGGTCAGGAGTTCGAGACCAGCCTGGCCAACATAGTGAAACCCCATCT
>NW_012110763.1:250611-253697 GCF_000951045.1 Mandrillus leucophaeus | reverse complement strand
GTTTGCAGTCTGGGTCCAGATCCCAGCTCCGTCGGTGACTACCCATATGTCCGGGGAAACTTGCTGAACTTCTCTGATCCTGCATGAAATGGAGATGTTAATAGTAACAGCAGCTAGGTTACAGATTGATGGGAGGATTAAATGACATTGAGATTAAATAACATTTACTTGGCTCAGAGTCGGTGGCCCAGTAAAGATTCAAAGAGTGAGCTCTGCAAATACGTGGGGAAAGAGAGTCCGGGTGGAGGAAGGGCAAGGGTGATGGCTCAGAGGCAGGGGTTTCCCTGGGGTGCCTGTGGAACCTCAAGGAAGCCATGGTGGCTGGGGCAGAGCTAGCAAGAGGAAGGGAAGCAGTGGGTGAGACCATGGGGTTGGAGGGGAAAATTACGTTTTACTTCACGTGTTTATTATTTTTGGGGTTCGCTTCTATTTATGGAAAGATACTGATTTCCCATATCTTGCTGCTACAAAGTGCCCCTTTAAAATAATATAGAAAAAAGAACCAGTGTGGAAAAAACCCAGAATACATTGCTGCTCACAAATAAGCAAAAATCCTGAAGACTATCCTCAGATGACCGAAATCTGGAAAATGAGGAAGGCAGGTCCCTCCCTCTCACATTATTTACTTAGCACAAGGAGGTTTGAAATCCCGAGGCTGAAGTTTTACTGGCAACCTCGATGTCACAACTGGGATCTTGAATTCTCCTGACCTCAGAGTTTTCAAGCCGGGAGACTCCTGGATCATGTCATCCTCCCACCCCCACTTTACAGATGGAGACACTGAGGCCCAGGGAGGCAAAAAGATTCATGCAGAGGGTCTTGTTCAGAGGGAAGAACTGTATACAGTTTCTATGGGACTCAACTCTCAGCTGCCCTCATCCTAAATCCAGGGATTCAGATACACAGGCTCCCCCAGAGGCCTCTTAGTAGGTTGAGGCAAGAGAAGCCCCTGCCTGTACTGCTCTGGATACCTTCCTTCCTGGCTCCCCTTATATCCTCCTGTGCATCCACCATTGATCAGAGAAGGCAGACAAGGGAGGTCAGAGGGCATGGGGGGCACCTGGGGTCTGCAGGCCCAGGAGTTTGCTCTGGAGGCTGGCAGGGAGGGTGGTGGGTCCTGGTTGTGCCCAGGTTCAGCTGAGGTAGCTCTGGTCAACCAGGTCAGGTGCAGAGATGTTCCTGGGGGCTCCTGGGAGTTCCTCTAGTGCCTGAGTATATAGGACCATTGCTGCCTGGGCTACCACTCCCAGGCCAGGCAGTTCTAGCTGCAGCACTGTTAGCCCCTTGCCCGTCACAGCTCCCTTGGGAACTGGTTTCTCTCCATGCCAGGGAGAAGGGGCCACGTGTGGGTTCTGAAGGTCTGGGGAGCCGGGGCCAAACCTCTTCACCTCTGAGGCTGCTTGTGTTGTGTGTCCTGTTGAATCACACTCTGGTAGGATGGCGGGGGCTCCACCGGCAGGCCTGTGAGATGCAATGGTGGGTTCGGAACAAGGCATGCGTCGTCATTCTGCAAAAGAAAAGTCACCGTCCCTGCTGCTCACAGCTGTGGAGCGACTGGTTGCTTCCGAAACACTTCTCTGCTAGTTCACTTCTGAAGACTCAAGTTCTCCATGAACATGGGGAAACTGAGGCTTGAGAGAGGAAGCGACTTCCAGAGACCAGCGTGTGACTCCCGCCACCCTCCTTGTTCTTGAAAAGGGAGAAGGGGAGGCCCACATGGGAGTCAGTGGATGGGGCCCTGGTTCCTGTCCCGCTACCAGTGTCCTGGTGACAAGGGGCAAGTCACTCACCCTGTTGGGCTTCCTGAGGGGGGCGGGGCCAGGTAATGGCCCAAGTACCTTCTAGCCAGGATACACTCTAGGGGCAGGTCTGATGCCAACAGTGTCCACCAGTGATTGCTGCCACGCCTCCATCCCCGATTCGTGGTGAGGGTGGCACCAATTCAGTGTTGGAGAGCCTGTCCCTGGCACCGTCCTTACTGATGGGGAGGGCGCAGGGACCACTGAGAGACTAGCATGGCTGCGTACTGGCTTGAGACCATGGGAAGTCACTGAACTCTTTAAGCTTTATGTTTTCCTCTTTAAAATGGAAAAGCAGAACCTGCCTCCCAGAATGGCTGTGAGAGTCAAGGAGGTCTCAGCCAGCAGCACAGCCCGCAAAAGATGTCCGTGTTCTAACCTCTGGTCACATGGCAGAGAGGAATTAAGGTTGCAGATGGAATTAAGGTTTCCAATCGGCCTTGAGATGGGGAGATTCTCTTGAATTATCTGTCTGGGCCCAGTATGATGACAAGGGTCTTTAAAGGTAGAAGAGGGAGACAGGGTTGTTGGAGGATGTTGGGATGCTGGCTTTGAAGGTGGAAGAAGGTGCCCAAGCCAAGGAATGCAGGCAGCCTCTAGAAGCTGGAAAAGTCAAGGAAAGAGATTCTTTTCGATGCCTCCAGAAGGGATGCAGTCCTGGCGACACACCTTGATTTGAGCCCTTGAGACTCATTTCAAACTGCTGACCTCCAGAACTGTAGGATAATATAGGTGCCATTTTAAGCCACCAAATTTGTGACAATTTACTACAACATCAATAGAAAATGAATACAGCCACCTGCAGCACTAGCATGGTGCCTGGAACACAGCAAAGGTCAATAAATAGGAACAATTACGGCTCATAGCTACAGCTAGGTGTGGGGCCTCAGTTTTCCCTATCCTTAAAAGTGGGGTTGGCCTCAGTGACTCAAGGCCACCATCTGGCTTTCTGATGTCTTAATGAGAAGACTTCCTGTCAGGCAGCCAGGAATTCACAAAGACAACTTCTCTGCTTGATGTTAAATGAAACTCAGAGGCCATCAACTTAAATATGTGTTACGTGAACACTCGGTGTGTGATGAGGTCACTGACACGAAAATCAGCGTCCAACTTGCAGAATTATGGGGGATTTGGCACTTTTAAAAATAGTGTTCTAAAGTTGAGATTGTAATATGATTTTTTTTTTCTTTAAAGAAATGAACCTTGGAGATCACTTCTGGTCAGGGTCTTTATTTTTTATTTATTGATTTCTTTTATAAAATATCCTTACCCTGAACTGCTGAGGAT